>NC_088992.1:1507500-1762323 GCF_963932015.1 Anas acuta
CTTTCTGTGTCCCTTAGAGGGTTGGAGCCAGAAGTCAACACGCAGTTCATTTGTGCAAGGGGCTCATAATGTCTCGGCACATTGCTCTGCTTGGTGCCCACCTGCCCACGTGCTCGGGGGCTGTCCAAGCAGAAGGCCGGCGGGGCTGTGCCCATCGTGCCAACACCGTGCTGCTCTGCCCGGCAGTGAGCTGCAGCAGCAGGCTCCGGCCAGTGGAATATTGATCGTAACCAACGCTACAAACCTCCTGCAAAAGGTTTTCCTTCAGATCCCATCCACCACGTGTGCTTGCTCCCCAGCTGCTGGAGCGAGGGCGATTTCAGCGTAATCCGTGGAGTTGAGCTGTGCAGTGTTGGTTTGTTTCTCTGAAGCCCTCGAGCAACGTTAAGATGTCACATAAACCTAAGTGTAGGACACACGTAGATGTATTTTTATAAGGATATCAACCCAGTACCTCCTCTCCTGGAACAAGCTCTTCTTTGCTCATTAAATATTAAGATTTTTTTTCATCCTGGGGAAGAATGGCATCTGCTTGAATTACATCCCATTCCCCCATTTCTATTGCTGCTGTTCTACTTTTGCCTCCTCTGTACAAAAGTGTCTTTTTAAGTGTAGAGAATGCTTTTAATGTTTGTTTTAGTGTTAACAAATGCTAGGGAAAGCCAGGGGAGGGAAGGGAGCGTATTTAAGGAGTTCGCCCATGGTCTTCAGTAAGTGAAAATCATCGGCTCTGTGCACTCGTCCTAGGGCCTGTTCTGCACTCCCCGAAGATGCAGTAACCCCTTGCTCTTGACAACTCCAAGGTGCTAAATACAAATATTTGTCCGAACATGCAACACTGTAATAAGTAGGTAGGTACTTGTTGCATGCTGAAAACTGATCTAGTCTCTCTTTTCTCTTTTTCTTTATTTTTTTTTTAACTAGAGGAAATTTCCTCAGTAAATGCACAGCAGTGACAGTGAAATGTCATCTCTAATTAGCAAAGCAATAGGCAGAGCTCATGTAGCACTTCCAGGAATCCCATTTGCTTGGTTGCAATACAGTTGCTGCGTAGGGGTTGGCAGGAGCGCACTGATGGGACTTCTGGTGTCTTTTGTTTTAAGAATTAATTTACCCTGGATGACTTGGGGTTTAGTTAAGTTTAATTGTAGATATTTATTGAATGGGAAATTAAAAAAAAAAAAAGTTTTATATTTATAACGTGCTAGCTTGTGTATGATAAATCCTAGGAAAAGGGATACGACGTCTGTTCGCAGATACCAATTCCTATGGTTTATCCCTGTGCTGAACATATGGCGACACCAGAAAGAAGGAAGCAGGTGGGGATCAAGGGTTGTACATATTATCTTGCACAAACGAGAAGGGAAAAGGGAAAAGGAAAACCAGCCCCCAGTTAGCTGAACTGTTGGTTGAATGTATAAGGTATTTGTATTTAAGAAGAGAAATCACTTTCCGAAGACACAATCAGGCCAGAAAACGCAGCAGGAGAGGAAGCTGCCTGAAGCCCTCCTCGACTGGCAGTGTACACAGCACCCAAACGGCCTCCACCTTCAGCTTCGTGCCATTTCGACCCTCTGTCCTCGCCTATTCGGGGGGGACCCGTACCGAAAATCGGCAACAGCAAACCCCTCCGTGTAGATGCATGGTTCCTGCAAGCAAACGCAACGTCGGAGCGGTCGCCTCCCGCTGCTGTGCCCTTCCTTGTACATAGCTGTAAACTATTTCTCTGTTGGTTTCTTTTCCTGTATAAATCCTGCTATGATGTAAGCCGATCACTTGCTGGCGGACTGTAGCGCGTTAGTGGATGTGTTAGAGCAGTGGTAAATGTAGCAGAGTGACTCCCCGACCCCTCGGGCTCCCCGTGCCGTGGGGCAGCTCGGGGGTGGCAGGAGCTGGCTGGCGCTGCCCCCCCTGCCCCGGGGCCGGGGGGCTTTATTTCGCCTTTATTTCCCTCCCTGCGCCCATCCCAATGCCCCCTCTCCCCTTGAAGGTACTTGGGTCTCCTGCCACCCCGAGACATCCCGCGGGCGCAGACACGGGGGCACTCGCAGCCACGCCAGCGGCTCCGCCAAGCTGACGAACAGCTTCTAATTAACACAGCTTCTAATTAACACCGAACCCCTCCTCGAGGATCGCTGCCCCGGCCGTGGCTGCATGGGGCCCCACAGCTCGGTCCTGGAGGCGAGGGCTGGGTGCAGCCTCTGAGCGCTGCCCACGCACGCAAGCAAAGACCCAGAGCATGAAGCAGATGCTCCAGAGAGCTGGCGGCCAGCAGCGGGGCTCCAGGGGGCTCTTTGCAGCACCACGTGTACCAGGAGCAGCCCCCAAATCCCCCCCGAGCTCCCCGGGCACCGGCGTTCCCCCTCGGGGCAGCCCGCACCCCGCCGCAGTGCCGGGGGCTCCCTGTCCCCTCCCCACGCTGGTAAATCCCCCCCCCCCGTTGTCACCCCCACCACATGTGCACCCTGAAAAGTTACCACAGAAGGTTTTCTTTGTATAGAATATTTATTTTGAAGCTCTATTTTAATAGTATTTATTTTAGAAAGTCTACTATTGTAAGAGTTCTTCTGTTTGTGAAGAAAAACAAGTACTGATGAATGTACTGATCTAGAAATTATATATATATATAAATATATATTGTTAAATATATCAGTGGCTGTTGTGGTTTTCTATTAAAAAAATAGTGATGGAAAAAAGGGTGATGGAGGGAGCTTTGAGCCCATGGCCCCGGGGGTCGCTCAGCCCTACAGCCCCATTGCTGGGGCACCCCAAGCACAGCCAGCCCCCGGTAGCCTGCCCTCTGCCCTCTCTTCTTCCCCCCAACCCTGACAAATGCCGAAGAAACTCACAGTGGAGTCAAGTATGAGTCTCCGGGACAGAGGAACTCCTCTCGGGCCCCCTTTTTTTTCAGGGGCATGGATTTTCGCAGCTCTCGAGCCCCTCACCACACCGCCTCCCGTGTCACCAGCAGCAAGCCAGGCTGCTAAAAATAAAAGGTCCACTTTGTTAGCGTTCCTGTTGGTTATTTGCAGGAGCTGTGGAGCTCAGCCTGTGACTCACTGAAAGAAACGCCAGGATTTGTGTCATCCACACAGGTAACCTGGGGGGGTTACCTGGCCTGAAAGAATGATATTGAAAAATGAGGTTGTGTTAGTCACTGCATCAGAGAGACCAAAACGGCACCAAAACGGCACCGTACGCAGCGTGACACCTGCTGCCAAAAGGTTTGCGATGGGGGAAAGAAGCTGAACTTGTTATATTGTTGTGTTGGTTAGGTTTTGGTTTTATTTAAAAAAAAAAAAAGACCTAGGCAGGATGTGTAAATGTAAACTTGGGTTTGGCAGCACTGGTTGGGGTCTTGCACATAAAGCTTCACAGACACCGCCCCAGTGTCCGGGTCTCTCTGCTGGAAGCAGACCAGCACCGTCTCGTTGATTTGACTGGTGGATGTAAAATTAATACTTTTTCAGTCAAAATCATCGCCTTTTTTCCAAATTAATTTTCCATAATTGAAGGAAACCAATTCCAGCACCATGAGCACGGGTTATGAGATGGCACAGGGAGACACAGAGCTGGGAATCACTGACTGTGGTTCACTGACAGGTCCAAAGAGGACCCACAGCTGTTGGAGTCCTGAGCAAAAAGGGAATTTCTGATGAATCAATGTATCCAAAACACCTATTAAGCAATGCACTTATTCTGAGAAAATGGGCAGAAACTTCCAGAAATTAGATAAAAAGCTAATTTTGATATTTCCTTTAGAAATACTTCACTCAGCTATGCGTTTAATAGATGGGCTGAGATTTCCCCAAGGTTAAGGAGCCCTGAGGACATGCGAGGTTTCTCGGTGTTGCAGACAGTGGGAGGGCGGGATGGGGACACAACCAAGCGACTTTGGGCCATCCAGCCTCGAGTTCCCCCATCCTCCAGTCTCATCCCTCCTTGCCACGACTCCTCGCAGCAGGCTAAGCCAAGCACCGTCGGTGGGGCTGCCGTTCACTGCCAGCCCCACGCCTGTTGCTGTGCCAGGGAGCGTGACACATTTTTCCGTGGTGAGAAGCCTCTGCAAGAAGGAGAAGAACAATAGGAGCAGCGTGACCCAGGGAAAGCCAGCAGCTGCAGCAGGCAGGGGCTCAGGCTGGGGCCGCCCTGCACCCCTGTGCAGCGGGCAGGATCCGGCCCTCCAGCACCTCCTGCTCCCAGAGGTGGCCCTGGTGCTGAGCAGCCTTCCTCCAGTACGGGAATTTATTTTATTTTATTTTATTCCTTTGCAATACAAGCATTTTCTCACCGTGCATGTGTGCAGCAGCAGGTGCCCAGGTGCACGCCCATGCGGAATGAGAGCGGGATTATTCGGAGCAGTTCCCCTAATGAGCATCCCTGCTCTGTTTGCATGGAAATGAGGTCGGAGATTCAAGGTCTGCGTGGTCTGCCTTTAAATAATAATAATAATAATTGTTTTAGAGGCAGCAGCTCCACATGCACAACTGCGTGGCTGACACAGGAGCTCGCTTTCAGGCCTGGCTTTGCAGGCGCAGGGGCTGTGAGGGCAGCACTCGGGGCACCCTCTCCCACGCACGCACACACCACTGGCCCCAGCTCGTTTCCCGAGCCAGCATCTCCCAGTAACGAGCGATTTTTGTGCTCGAGGCAGCGCCCACGCAGCGAGAATTGGGGCTGGAGCACTCAGCCAGCTGCCAGCACCATCCCCGCCAGGAGCTGGGTCCCACGGGCACGCAGGGGGTCACCCACCTGCGAGGGTCGGCAATTTGTGAGCGGCGGACAAATGGCCCCGCTGAATTGCCTCTGCATTTTGTTCTGCTTCCTGATGCCAACAGCCCCGGGTGTCGGGCGGAGAGGCCCCCACCGCCCCCTCCTGCGGCCCCCCCTGCGGCCACATCCAGCCCCTGCCCGCAGGGAAGGATGGAGCCGGTGTGGGGAGAGCCGCGTGGGGACACCTCGGCTGCAAAGTGGGGGGCTCGGGGAGTCTGTGCTCAAGCTGGGTGCAAGCTGAAAAATAAACAGCGAACTGAGAAAGTCACGGTTGGAGGAGACAGTCTTGGTAAAATTAAAAAAAAAAAAAAAAAAAAACAATAACACAGCCTTTGGGTCTCCCTGATGTGAAGACGCCCGCAGCTGGTGGTCAGCCAGCAGCAGCTGCGTGCTGCAACGTGGGGCTGAGGGAGGCCAGGATCTGAGCCCAGAGCTTTCACCCTCTGTGCCTTCAGCCTGGAAAACAGCAGCGGAGCTCCCCGAGGTTTTGGAGTGGCACAGCCAGGATTTCACCCCGCCGGCCACAGAGGGAGTGGGGCAGCATAATTTACTTTTAATTACACCTAGATAGAGGGGAGATAGGAATGTGTTTTTACCAAGCTTCATCTTCTGCAAGAGCTGAAATGCTCCGTCTGAAAGGCAAGGTGCTGCAAGCAGCCAGCCCCAGCTAAGCAGAGATCTGTCCCGTCAGAGATGCCCAAAATTGACAGAAGTGGCAGCTTCTGCGTGCCCACCTGCCCAAGCCAGGAGAGAGGGCTTTGGCCACGTGGCTTCTGAGAGAGCAGGAGGTGGGGATGTGAAACGGGGACAGAGAACGCTCAGTGGGGTCCTGGGATTAAAAAAAAAAATGGATTGGAGAGACCCCATGGTGCCGGGAAGTGATGGGCTTGTCATTCGGTCCCAAAGAAATAAGCGGAAAATGTGTATTGGGACTCCAGCTAAGCAGCAATATACCTTAACAGTCCCTTGGCCAGCTCCTTTCAGGGTTAGGCTGGCTGAATGTTGTAAACTGCAGAGGAAACCCAGAATGACAAACAATTGTAGGAACCTGGAAAACCAAGTTCCTCTGGATTTCATGGGAAGTGCGATTTTAAATCCTCTGACCTGTCTGTCTGAGGGGAAGTGGGCAATAAATAGCAGCCTGGTTGTTATCAAGAGGATGTGAGCTATTTATAAAAAATTCTTGGGCTTTTTGAACTCTGTTTAAAGAGGCAATATCCTTCACTTGGGTAATTGGGGGGACTAAAATGCTAAAGCAAACAAGATTACTCAGCCACCTTGGGAAAGTTTAGTGCTTGCCTGTGTGTTTCCGAAATTTCAGGCCTATTTAAACAGCTGCTCCGTTATTGTCCCCAAGTCCAGAGGAGAGCATGAAAGGCTCTTTCAGACCACCTCTTGCACGGAGATGCACCCGCAGCTGACAGCCGCTCCCGGCACGCAGCCACTCGGCGGTGCGACAGCTGCCAGCCAGGCTGCCTGCTGAAATAAAGCCTTCCGTAGGTGAAACGCCTCTAAAAATGTCTGATAAGGGGCTTTGCCGTGCCTTATGTGTTGGCTTCCCAGCAGGATGAAACCTTCTCCATGGGTGCCCAAGCCTGGAGCTGCTCGGACAGGGAGCTGGAGCCCAGGGCGCTGCGGAGCGGTGCCTGCCCACATTAGGGCTGCTCCCGTTGGCCAGGTCCGGACCCCCCCTGAAAAGCCAGGGCTGACACAGGCCACAGAAATGTCCCCCTCACTCCTTGCCCCTGCCCCACGATCGGCGTGTCAGGATGTGGCACGGGGCAGGGCCCCGAAGGGCTCCCGCTGGCGGCTCTCGGTGCTTGGCTGAGCAGCTCCGCTGTGGGAACCACACACACAGCGTCCTGACACAGCGATGGCATCGCCTAAAACACACAAACACGCTCAAAAGAAGGAAAACCATGAAATTAAGGATAACAAACAACAAAGAGAAACTCATACACAGAATCTGTTGGTGTTTGTGAGTCACCGAGGCCTTCCTGTCTCCTCTTATAAATTGTGGGAATCCGCTGTGGGCCATCCTCTCCCTGAAAACCACCGAGGTGCTATTTTCCTCACAGCCCCAGCGCCCGGGGCGGGGGGAGCCCGCTGCACAAATGAAAGAATTTTTTTTTTTTTTTTTCCTTCAAAGTAGGAAACCAAATCTGAGGAGCAAATGCTGCGCGGCGCGTAAACAGAGGCGCCTGCACGAGCCTTGGCGATGAGATCACCGAGAGCCCGGGCCCGGCGCTGCTCTCCGACAGCGGAGGGCTTAACAATGGAATGGATGGGAAATGCCAGGAAAAGTTAAAGAGCTTTGGACACGAGGTCTTTGTAGAAGCTCATTCTTTATTATTAACAAACAACTTCCCCCCCCCCTCCTCCTTCTTTTTTCTCTTCGGCAAATGAGGATTTTCTTTCTTGCACGTATTTTTTTAAGCCCCAGCCACTTTAACCTCTCCGTGCCGGGGCGTTGGGAAGCCAAGTGCCACATCTCGGCTCTGCACATGCCAGCACTGCCCACGCTGCCACGGGAGGGCCAGGATTTCCCCTCCAGGCTGCAGGTGGGACTTGCAGGACAGCAGCAGGGCACCTGCTTACCGCCCCAAGCAGGGACCATCCCCTCTGGTCCGGCAGAGCCTGTGCAAAAGCTTCCTTGAGGCCGAGGGAAGGATGCTCAGCCCATGCTTCCTGGCTGAAACTCGCTCATGGTTTACAGTTTCTGCCTGAAAAGAGCTGGAATCCACAAATGAGAACCAGGTTCCCACTGGCAGGAAGGGCAAGCTTTGCTGGTGTCCGTGTGAGCGCCTCGCCCAGCACAGGCGCTCGGATGGTTTCGAAGTTCAGCTGGATTCAAGGGGAGCCACCCAGGCTCGCTCCAACCAGGGCCAGCCTTGAGCATCTCACCCAGGCTGCACTCACAGCAGTGGTGAAGCACGTCTGTGTATTTAGGGACTTCCAGTACCAGCACTGTGCGTAGAGACAAAAAAATAAGAATAAAAAGTGTAAGGTGCTCTAAAATGGGGTTTGATACTAGCGCACAGCACCCAGGCTTTGGGAGAGCGGTGTTCAAGAGCTCTGATGTGACAGCCTCGAGCACTCCCGAAAGCTCAGGAGGGATCAGCTCCCGTGTGCTTACTCTCAAAAGTCCCTCGCTGACTTTTTCCTGGGGAAGCGCCGCTGGCCACTGGCCCGCTGCGTGGTTTCTGGAGGTGGGCAGGCACGGCACAGCAGGCGACGGCTGCTTCTTCAGCCTGGAGGAGTCACAGGGACTGGGAGCTCTCCGTGCTGGCTGCTCTCAACAGCTCACCTCTACTTAAATTCCTGCTCGATCCACATGATTCGCTCTGTCAGTTCAGAAAACGCTTTCCCTGCTCCCTCCGGATTTCTTGGTTTCCATGCCACGAGCACTGGAAATAAAATTATTATAATAATGATTACGCTACAACAAAAAGGCTACCCCCAAAATTACAGAGTCTGGAAGAAACAAGGGAGTTAAAAACCCCGGGATAACCATAAGTGTTATAATTCCATACTCACACTAAGTGCAGAACAAGCCTCGGCAGCCCCCACAGCAGCAGCCCCCAGCCCCGCCGTGCCGCGGAGCCCCGGGCACAATACTCATTAAAAGGGACTTTTGGGTTTAACGAGAAAACATCAGACTCCAAACTGCGGTGGAGAAGTCAGATGCAGGGTAGATAGGAAGGGAGATGTCACTTTGATACAATTCACACCGCATTTTAGCTATTCCTCTTTTTTTCATTTCCACTTTTGAAGAACACAGAGGATGCTTTTCCTTACGAACAGCACACACATTTACGCTGTCTCCCCCCCTCCAGTTCAGCACGTGCTCCCCGGGGCTGTGCTGCCCTTGGCTGGTGCTGGCAGAGCTCCTCCAGCCCGGGGTCTCGGCAGCCTTTTGCTGCAGCTCTCGAGCCCCCATCCCGTGGTGTTCCCTGCCCTGCACACACACGTGCACCTGCTTCCTTGGCTCTCCAGATCCCTTTCCTTTCCCCTGAATTAAGCCACTAACTCCTTAACTTCTCAGTTCTTGCGTAGCCCCTCAGCTAGCAGAATTATTCGCATTTTTCCTTTTCTCTCCCTGCTGAGGTGCAGCACCTGAACAAGAACCAACCAGCCAGGGATGCACCCTCCAGCCAGACCTTCCCTGTAGCATTTCGGTTCACCTCGCATTCTCCCCTCATTGCCAAACAAAGATGGTTTCTGCAGGAAAGAAGTGGAATGAAAGAAATGTGAGCTCCAGAGTACCCAGCGACAGAATTCCTGCCTGCTGGGGTGCCAAGGGACTGAACCGAGCCTCAAAAATCATTTGAAGGCTTTCTTCAATTTACGCTCACAAATCTGCACATTCTCAAAAGTGGCTGATTTTCTTGTCGTCCCCAAGCCCCTCTCACACAGCACCCGACCCAGCCCTGCTTCAGTACCTTAACATCAGAGGGCGTGCAGTGTGCTCGGGGACAGGAGGGTGACATCCCATCGGAGAGCACAAACAAAGCAATCGGTGCCACTCGCTGCCCCGAGGGCTTCCTCCGGCAGGACTGAATTTCCCTGGAACCCAGAGAACAATTCCCTGCATGGTGTATTGATGGGGCCTGGGCTTGGTCGCCAGTACGAACACACACACACATAATTTTTTCTTTTACATTTTTGCGTGATGACTTGCATGACAAGCCTAATAAAAGCTTAGACAAAAAACCCAAAACACACAAAAATGTAATACTGTTTTATATTAACTTCCAGAGCGCTTCGGCGGCTGCAGGAAGAAGCTGCATTAAAACATTAGAACAAAAAGCAGTCAAGTATGGAAAAAATAAATGCCCACTTAAAAACCATCCACTGTTTCTGAGCTGGCACGGAGGAACGCATCGCCGTGGGCGGCGCTTGCTGCTCCCACAGCACCTTTGAGCAGTGCTGGCTCTGTCCCTCCACAGCTCCCTCCCGCAGGGCTCACTGTGCAAGGTGCTTAAATCCCAAATCCCAGGGCCCACACACAGCCTGCCGCAGCAGGAGCCCGCAGCGGGGCAGGGTCTGAGCTCCTGGGGCACAGCACAGCTCATCCGGCCTCCGCCGAGCCACGAGGGCTTTCTGGAGAGGGCAGGGTGCTGGCAGGAGCCAACGGGCCTCCTGCAGCATGGCACGTGCATCCCAGTGCCAGTCTCAGTGCCAGTCCCAGTCCCAGTCCCAGCCCCAGTCCCAGTCCCAGCCCGTTTCCTGCCTCCCAGCCCCACTCGGCTCCTGCCCAGCTCCAGGCAGCAGGGAGCAGGGCTCATCCTCTAGCCGCACTGCCATGCTTGCCAAAGGAAAAAAAAATACAACAAAACCCCTATATTGCAACACAGAAAACAAACAGCGTGCGTGTGTTAAGGCAGCATCCCTCTCGTCTCCCCTCTCAATGTATTTATAGCCTACCTGGGGGGAACGGGAGGCGTTTTGTTACTAATGACCCTCTGGCATTTGAAAACCAGCAGTAACAGTTTAAAAGCGTGATCTACATCACAGGACCACAGGAACAGCTCCGCATGGAAATGGGAACGGCTCTCCGAGAAGCTGATAGTGCACTGCAAACACCCCGCTCCAGCTCCAACTGTGCCAAGCAGCTGCAAGAAAGAAATACCAGCAGGAACGGAAAAATGTTTCCACTTATTTTCCTAGGCCTCGTGCCATCAAAAAAAGCCCTGGAAGGGGGCGGGGGGACGGGGCTCCCCACGACACCCGTGCGAGGTGTCGGCCCCGTGTGCGGGGTCAGCAGGGGAACGTCCGCGGCGGCGCATCCAACACCAGCGGCACTGGCACCACCACGGCCAGGGGCACCCGGCGTGGGCAGCAGCATCGGCTCCCCCGGTGGAAACCAGCCCCGCTCCCAGCGCCAAAACCAGTAGCTGCACTCGAAACCACTTCCTCCACCTCGTAACAATGCACAGAGGAATTTCCACAAATCCCAAGGCTGCCCTGACTTCCATTTCTAAACTTGGAAAAAGAAATGCCAGGACATTCCTTTGTTGTTCCAGCTCACTGGCTGTTTGATCTGGTGTTTTTTTTCTCCAACCGAGCCAATTAAAGAATCCCAATTTCCCCTGGAAAAAGCATAAAGTGGTAACAAACAATGCGCTCGCTTCTTTGATTCTTAACTAACTGTTTCCAAGCCGGACCCAAACCTGTCACCTAGTGCTGGGCAGAGAGGTTTAATGCCTAAGCAGCGTTTTGGGCAGGGAGAGGAAGCGATAGCTGCATTGGCACCGCTGCGCTCCTGCTGCTTCTGGAAGGAAACGGCGTAAGGCTGCCTGTGCCCAGCGGCTGCTCTGGCTCAGGTAAGCTCAGGATGGCCCCGACCAGCCCCTGGTGCCCGTTTCCCATCAGCGAAACGCAGGAGGGGGTTAGGAGCACTTAGGATGAGCTCAGGGCAGCCGAAGCATGTAGGGATGGACACCTTGCCACGTGGCTCAGACGGACACGCGGGGTGTGCGAGGCGCACGCTGCTCACCAGCAGCCCTGCGCCAGGAATAACGCGGGCAGCAGCCTCGCCGCAGCCACGCAGCGAAGCTCGGAGGGTGGCTGCTCCCTCGAGCGTGAGGAAACATCCATTCTTCTGCCAGGAAGAAGGAGAGACAGGAACCTTGAACTCGAGGAGGAAGGACTGGGTTCCTGTTGTTCAGCTGGGGTAATTAATATCATGCACACCGAGAGGGGCCCGAGGGGAGCACGTGCTGCCTGCGGAGACCCGGCACGGGGCCTGTGCCGCTGGTGGGACAGGCTTGGGGATGGTGTGCTGCCCACAGCAGAGGGAGAAATCCCGCTGGGTTTTGGTGTTAATCTATAAAACCCCGACAGCCTGCTGCTGACAGCGCCGTGCCCTCGTGGTGGAGGTGCCGGGGAGCTCGTCCTGAGCCCCAGTGAGGTGCTGGTGGCGCAGCCGTGGTTGCACAGCCTATTTCATCTCTCAAAGCACCTCGGATCTTGAGAAAAATACTGTAGGTGAAGACTTCCAGCCTCTCTCACGTGGAGATACCAAACCGCTTATTGATCTACTGATTCCAGTGGGAATTTAACACTCGGCGTTGTTGGAGTTGGGATGCAGAGACACTGACACCTCTGTCTTCTCAGCTCCGGTTCTGCCGTGGACTGGGAGGCCCCGGACCAGCAGAGCCAGCAGCTGAAGGTCATTGCCGTGGCCTGAGTCAAGATGTGAGCCCTGCGAGGCTCTTGTAAGCCATCAGGCACTGATCCACTGCAATCAACGGTGGTATCCTCATATCCTCATATCCTCATATCCTCCACCGCCTGGGGTCCAGGCACACCCTGAGACCGATGTGCTCCAGCCCAGCCTCAGGGTGCCGGTGGGTGTTGGCAAGGTTCTCTTCTCATGATATGACAGGGATGAAGCTGAGACCTCTGCCTTTTTTTTTTCTTTTTTTGGTGGTATCTTATCATCCAAGAGCTCATTAACCAAGAATTCCTCATGCTGTTTATTTTCCATTTGTCCATATGCTCCCCACAAACCCAGCCTCATCTCTGTTTTAAGTTTATACTTAGAAGCAGTAATTGGAAGGGCTGAACAAAGGCACGAAGGAAGGCAACACAAGCACTAACAAACTTACCAGATGTTTCGGATTCCTGCGTTTCCCCGAGAAGCAGGATCCTTAATGTTTTGATCATGTCATCACAGCACAAAACCGTTGCAGGCCGGAATACGACTGGCTCCTCTTCCCCGACTATTGGCCACAGAGGCAGTAACTCATGTCACCGCGAGCCACCCAAACCCACGAGCAAAAGCAGAAACCTGGGACGAGCCTGTGCAGCACCGGTGCCTGCAGCGGGACGGTCCCAGGGATGCATTCGGCTTCAGACTTTGAAAACACGGGGCCGAACTGTGCTGCTCTGCTCCTGCTGGTGTGGTACAGAGCTGGGCTGGCAGCAAACGGCCCCGCCTGGGGGCTGCAGCCCCACAGCAGCCCCATGCAGCTGTGGGGTTTGGGTCAGGGCACCGCCACCTGCCAGGGCTGTCCCCAAAGGGCCGAGCACCCCAGGAAGGTCCTCACCAGGGATCAGCACCCAAGGGTGGCACCAGAACAGGGAGCTGGCTGTGCCGCGCTGCTGGGCAGTCTGCTGGGCTGGGCATCCCTTATTTCGGTTCAAGAGTGCTCATTTCCTTGACGTTTTATGTCAGTTCAAGAAGGATTTAAACTTTACCAAAGTAAAACACCATGAAGCTGAAACACGGGGAGTTGCCGGTTACATTAAAATGGTGTTAATTTGCTTGTAGATAAGGCCTTATTTTCCAACACAGCTCCTGCAAAACGCTTGTGACAACATCACAGCACTCTACAGAATGGAAAGAAGGAAAAAAAGAGGGAATAGCAGCAATTCTGTGCACTGCAAGCAGCCGTCAAGGCCGCTGGCATGGGGGAGATGGCACTGGCGTTATGGCCAGCAGCCTCCCTCCCGGCGGTGTGTGACGGTGAGAACTGGCCGTAAGATCACCGAGAGGGAAAACTGCCCCCACAGCACACAGAAGGGGCTCCTGCCTGCCTGGGACAGTGACGCCAGTCCCCAGGCGCCCCCAGCTCCACCCAGGTGATGCAGGAGGCTGGGGGATGCGGAGACAAAGAAAGCCCTCCTGCCTCCGTCCTGTGGGGTGCTCCAAAGAGCAGCAGAGCCCTGCAAACAACAGCCCTGCAGGCTCACAGAGACCGGCTGAATACATGAAATTAATTAGGGGAAGAACACTAAAAGCAGACTAAATACTGGAAATCATGAACTAAAGCACAGCTCACATCATGATCGGAAGGGGAACTTCCCAATTTGATTGCAGAAAGCAATTTACTTCAATTAGTGGGGACATAAACAGAGTGCTTGCTTAATAGAAGCACTGCCTCTCCAAAAAGCCTCTCCTAATTGCGTCTCTCCTCTCGGCATTTGCAGAACTTCCAGAGGCAAGTTTCGTGGTGGAAGGGCCCCGCTGGCCGTGCCCTCTGCAGAGTGGCACCGTTACTGTCACGTTGAGCTGCCTCAGCTGGTCCCCAAAATGCTGGGAGGAGGAGGGGAGCGCTGCAGGGATGGGCAGAGCTGTCCCCTGCCCTCCTGCCTCCGCTCCAAGCACACCCAGGGGCACCCGCAGCAGCTTCAGGACATGTTTTGGGTTTGCTTTTCATTTGGGAGCTTTAAACCATCGTCCTGTCAAAGCCAAGCTCTGTGTTATTCCTTGCGTTACTGGCTGCACCTGCAGGCTTGAACCAACCTTTAGGTTTCTGGGCAGTGGCAGCTCCCCTCTCTGCAACGCCAGGGTTACAAAGCCCAGCCTGCACCCAGCCGCATCCCGGCCCCGCGGTGCACAGCCGAGCATCCCAGGGCAGGAGGATGCTGCGATGGCCCCCGGCCGCCCCGCACATCTGCAACCCCTTTCCTTTCTTCTCCTGTTCTTTTCCCCCCTCCCAGAGCACTTTAAAGGTCCAGATGAGGCCATAATTAGGCGAGCAGTTAAAGTGGCGACCTGGCAGGGCACTGACCTCCGGCCATGGGTAGGAAGCAGTGGCTGTGGGTGGGCTGGGGCTCAGCCTTGAACTGCGCACAGCGCCCCAAAACCAACACTCGTGTGCAAGCGCTCTTCCTCCAACCCCATCACGGCCCCAGCTGTTTTGTCTGTGCAAAGGAAACACGAATTTTGGTGAAACTCCTGTGCTGTGCAGAGCTGCCTGCCCACCTGCCCCATCCCCTGTGCTGCACCAACACTGCTTGTTGTGGCACGAGGTGCCCGCTCCTGGCTCTGTCCCCTGCGTCCCCTGACAATGCTCGTGGGCATCACACCGTCCTGCTGCCCGCACGGGGCCGTGCTGCTCCTAGCTCCGCGCTCCGGCACGTCCCAGCATATGTTTTTAAGTAGTGCTGTTTGCGGTCGCTCCGCTCTCTTATCACCGCCGCGACCTTTGCTTGTTGCAGATTAGTGGCTGGAGCCAGTTGGATTTGTTTGATTTCTGTTGATGGTTATTAGGCAGAGGAAGTGCCAGAAGGGATTTTGACCTCGAGTTTAAACCTATTCCAATTAGAGCCACTGAGCCTTTAATTACTGTGCTCCAGCCACTTCGGTTAAAGCAACAACAAAAACAAACACAGAATCTGGTTGAAGATGGGCTTCCTTCTCATCGGCCCTCGGATCGGCCGCCTGCTCTGCCCGTCGGCTGCCCATTGCCCCGTTCCCATCCCCTTTCCCCCCATGTTCCTGCCTGCCCTGTGTGGCCGCAGCAGATGAGGGGCACGCACCCAATGTGCAAGGCTGGGGCATGGCGAGCAGCACACGGAGAGGCCAAGAATGCTTCGGAAGTGCTGGTTTCTTACTCAGTATTGAGCAATTCAGTTAAAACCCCAAAAAATCAGTCCAGAGCTCGCTCCGCTTGGCTCTTGGACATGAGCAGCGTTTTGCTGGCCCCAGGACCACGGCACCCTTTGGCTCCCAGCACAGCCCCTTCTGATGCTCCGCGCAGAGGTTCCTGCCTTTTGCAGTCTTTAATTTCTGACATCCACTGCTATTAGGTTGGGTTAACGTATTTTAAGCTCAGCAAAATGGGGGTCATGCCTGTGTAAGCCTTACTGTTTAAAAATAGTTTCTAGGCTACATCCCACAATCGATTCTTTTGTTAAACAATGACTAAGCCCCGAGCTCCAACACTTCCCCTCCCTGACCCACTTTTGTTTATTACCCAAAAAATTCAGAAAAGCAGCAAAACGGAAATCATCCTCGTGAGTGTCCCAGCAGCCCAGGCACACACACGGGGCTGGCACGCAGTGAGCGCCCCACACCAGGGCAGTGCCACCATCACCCCATGCCTCAGGAAACCTCTGGGTGCATTTCCTACATCCCAGTGCTCCCATACCTGGTGGGGTGCCCTACAGCAGCTCGACCCAACCACCTGCAGCCAAGGCCAAGACCCAGCAGGTGCTGAAAGAAAATTGTGAACTCACCTACTGATTCCTCTTGGGTTTCCATACACTTATCAGAGTCTTGAAGGAACAGTGAGCCCAGGATGTTAATTAACATCTCTTCGTTAGAGCACAGAGACCAGAGGGCACCCGGTGCTTGTACAGGAGCAGCGAGCTCGGCTGCAGGAGCCAGAGCTGCCACATGCCTCCTGCTGTGAGGAACCCATTGCCATTGAGCAAACCCACCTGCCTTGATGAAAATCTCTTTATTTACACACAAGAAATCATCCAAAAAATGACATTCTTTTATTTTATACAGAAACCAGCTAAGAACTACTTGCAGGAGAGAGAAAGAGAAACCCCTCGTTGTTTGAGGCCAGGGTAACTCAGCTTAGCATTTCTGCAGCAATACACGTGAGGAGAATGATTCCCAGTCCAATTGTTTTGACAAGGGAGATACCAGATTGATACGTTATCATCGATCCACTGCTGAGGAACAAACCCTGAATAGATGTGGCCTTGCTGGCTGGGGCAGGGAGCGGGCCCGGCGGTAGCAGGAGCAGCCCGGTGGGCCCTGCCGGCCCAATTAAACCTACAGCCATGCTTTAAATGTGGCACAATGAACACAGCGGTGGGTACTGGGAACACTTCCTTCGGGCTGTAAGAGAGGGAAGCGAATCCCAGACGCCCCAGAAATGACCTGAAGCCCCAGAGGACGAGACAGCAGCGTGCCTCGGGCCCTTTGGGGTGCTTCCCACCACTCTCGGCTCCGGCCAATTCCCCCAGGCACCACAGGCACAGGAGTGTGAGTGGCCCTGGGCTGGGGCACTGCAGCCCGTGACTCATTTCCACTGAAGAAGCCACGAAAAATTAGCCGGTCATTGGCTTTGTGCGGCCGCAACACAAAACAATAAACCCATTGCAGCGTTCTTCTTGTGAGAAAGGACCTCTGCAGTGAAGCAAAAAAAAAAAAAAAAAAAGCTCACAGAAACCACTACCAAACCCAGCAATATTTATCAACTTCTTGGGAACAAAAGCGTGTATCAGCCAGAGCAAGAGCGGAGGGAAAACAAGTCTCTAAGTAAGTGGGAGGTCTCCCCTGTAGAGGTTTTATTCCTCGGCCTAATCCCCGCTTTCCCATGGATGCCACGGACAATTAGCGCCCATCTTTTCACTGCAGGCCGGGCTCCCACCGGCGCGGCGGAAGAGGCGGACAATGGGCAGATTTCACACATTTCCTCCGCGGCGGCCCCGCGCTCCCGTGGCAGATTCGATTTCCTCCAGCACGCGGCGTTCCCCCTGCAGCTGATCCTGCCCCCCTCGCCTCGCTTTTCCTTCTTGCATGGGAACTGCAAGTACAGCCTCGAGACGTGCTTCCGAAAAACGCCTGGAAGAGCAATCTTAGAGCAACTTCCAAATGACTGGAAAAAAAATCAAGTGTCCAAACGATTCTGGGGTTTGGGCAAGGAGAGGGATCTGCCTGCAGCACAGCTGAGCCTTCCTGCCTTGCACCCGTGGTGTAAAATCCCCAGGCCAGGAGCAGGCCCGGTGCTGCAGGCAGGAGGCCCCATGGCAGCTCCGCCGCCCCCAGGCTTCACCCCTAGCACCAGGCCCTCCTGCAGGGAGGTTCTGCTCATTTCTGCCTTCCCAAACTGCCCAAAAACTGCCCCAGGATCACTCCTGGAGGACACAAGGGAACGGCTCCGAGCAGGCATCAGTGCAGACCCCGGGGCTGTGCAGGCTGCGGGGCAGACCCCAGCAGCAGCTGGAAGGGGCAGGTGCCATCAGAAGGGTTTAAGGAGCAGGACAAAAGTCACAAAATGCCCTAAAACACACAGCCCAGCTAAGTTCCACTTCCTGCAGACAGCACCAAGGCCCCAGACATCGCTCTAAGGTGCTCTAACATCTGCTAATGAATCGTTACTTATAAACCAAACTCTCTCTAAGTAGCAATGTTAGAAAAGGAGAAGGTAAAGTTCCAGGAGTTTTCATCGATTAGTAAAATGAGCCATACCTACACAAACGAGGGAGAAGTCGTGGTGCAGAGGTGACCATTATAGGAATAGTACCGGCTCTTTGCTAGCAAAAGCTCAGCTGTAAGCATCCCCCATCCCGAGCACTGAGCCAGCCCTGCTGCCTCCCCTCCCCGGGGAGGAAAATATTCGCTGGTTTCACAGGGAAAAGGCAAAATCCGTTTCTGGGAGATGGAATCCGGATCCTGTCTGAACCTGCTCAGAGGTTTACGATGCTGGAAAGAGAAAACAAGCTGGCTGACAGGAGGCAGGCCAAAGGTATTCGGTCACCAGAGATCACCACGGCCCCACCACTTCTGCGTGTAAAGTGGCTGAGCTGTCAGAGACCCAAAGTAATTATTTGAGCTTGGAGTCAGTGTTAACCCGCGCTGAATACAAGCGTGGGTTTCTTCAAACCCCATCACCCACCCCCTTTCAGCAGGGCATCCCTCCCTGCCCGTGCTCCTTGAGGATGGCCAGAGCCGCTGCCTGCAGGCCAGCTGAGCTCTAGGTGTCTGCAGCTCCAGGCCACCAAACGGGGAGGCACAGGCATGCCAAATATTCTGGTTCTCTGAATATACAAGACCAAATAAGGCCCAAATGCCAAGAGAGTAAACACAAGGCCGATCTACCAAGTTTGGGCAAATATGATTCAGAGTTCCCTAATGCTCCAGATTTTGCCTCGCAGGATAAACTTAATAATTCTGTGTACGCTTATTCTTGTTTAAAAAGGAAGTCACCGTGTAACCCCCATCTGTCTCTGTCCGCCCGACCGCTTGTTTATCGAGACTGTGCATTTGTGAAGTTCGGCCGTGAATCAAAACTATGAATAAACCATTTCACGAAGCAGATAGCTTATGTATGCGAGACCGAGAAAAACCCAACACGCCCCCAAAAATTTATGGAATTGCTGTTTCCTCAACTGCCAGGGAAACAGGGCGAAACTGAATGCTGTTCTCAGGATTTGAAGACCTGGCTACAGAAAGGAGGGAGGATACCTTGAGGAGGAGAAAGCAGTCCGACTGTGTCACACCTTCTGTGCAGAAGCGATGAAATTCCTGCAGAAAATCTGCATTTGTAATCATTAACCAGGTGCAATAAAGCATAGAAACTCAATTAAACACTGATCTACAGCAAAAATTGCTACGTAAGTGACATTTATTAATGTTCTGCTATATTTACAGTTTTAACATAGTAAAACTCCAAAGTGAATTACCACTTGGCAGAAAGCACAAAAGTGGACATTAAATCTACATTTATAATGCATCATCGTCTCTGCTAACACAAATTATAAAAGCAAGAATTACAGGTATGTTAGGAATTGTCTCAAAAGTCCCAAGCCAAAGAAAAAAAAAGGCCCTTTGTTTTGCAAGATAATTTTTATACAAAGTTGCAATGTGACCTTTTATCTTTACACTACCAAGGTGTACTGTGAAAATCTCTATATAGTCCAAAAAGTAGGTAGTACGAAAGAAAAGTATACTACAACATTGAGAATATAGACTATTAAAAAATTAATACCTGTGCCACCTTCAAAATACTACTCTCTCCCAATTCCACCTCGAGGATCCGTACCGTACAGATGTACAGACCAATTTTTCCTTTCAGACGCAGATAGCACAGGTGGTGGAGAACTAAGCAGCAGCAAGGTATGTAACCATAGCAATGCCTTCACTTACACTTTTGAGCTCATCCCTTCGGGGCAGCCAGCATTATGCACGCCGTACACTAACCACCAGAGTCCAAACCTGCTCCCAGGATGCGGAAGGAAATAAAGCAAGCCTGTCCCCTGCTGGCTGCGGGGCATAGCTCATGCTACCCAAATTACTACAGATACTACATCAGGCTTTATTAGCACGTCACAGACTCGATTGCAAGAGCTTTTGCAAACATTAGCCACTAATGATTTAATGATTACAGAATTCTGCATTAATTATTAAAATTTTACATCTAGAAACAAATAGAAAGAAATGCTTCTCCTTTTTTCAACAGTACTTTTATTTATTTAGTTTAAAGCAGGTGATTATTTTTTCTTCTGTTTCAGAGTCTTGATTCACTTCCTGCAGGTGTCCTATTACTTCTTGAGGGAGAATTCGCTAACGCAGGAAGACATTTGCCAGAAAACATCTGTCGGAGAAGGATATTGAATATTGAAACTATAGTTAGATTGCTATTTTGGATAACAGAAGGATGTAGTTCACAAAGAGTGCAGGATGTCTAAAGGCTTATGAAGTATGTCAGTACACAATGACATGACTCTAATGAAATGTGCGGTGTTTCTGTGCATATGTTCCACTTCTAAAGAGTTAAAATTCCTGAAGAGTTAAAAACAGACACTGAAACAGGCAATGCTCTTAGAAACTCAGGCATAAAAACACATCCGTTTATGAAGTTACACTGCATTTGCACTAGGAGAACAAAATTGTACTCCGTCTTATTTGCTGCATCCACACACACGATTATGACTTCTGTATCTTTATATCAAACGTCTCAGTATGAGAGGCACCAGCTCTCACAAATTGCCTGTTCCAGTCATGCTGGGAAGAACCATCCAAACCTGAGATCCAACATAAAACACCTGCACTCAGCACACAGCTGGGGGATTCTGCTGGGATGCTGTCAGGAATGATGTCTGTTACTCGTACACACATCAAACAGTAAACAACAAACTTTCAATTAGATTCATTTTCACCAGTTTGTTTTTTTTTATTTGCACAAATTATTCCTCTCCTCTTTCCCTTCTTATATTCTAAAAATTAGCCCCTCTAGAACAATAATGATCATTCACTGTGCCCTTTTCATTATGGCCAGCAGCAGAAATCTTAAAAAAAAAAAATAATATAGTGAAAATCCAAGTCTTTCGTGGTTTCCCTTCTCAGAATTCAGGATTAAAGATTTATTTCCAATGAAAATGTCAAAGTTGTAGATTTTAGAAGTGATTGTAGACATTTATCTCGAGGCATCTAAAAGAGTGCTTTTTGAAAGCTCCCAAGTGTACAAAAATTTTAAAAAAAAGATTTTTTTAAAAATACTATACCACCATCCTTACAAGCAAGGAATTAAGCAAGGTCTCTACAATTAGAATTTCAAATTCCAATACAGGAAAGGCCTGTGCAACAAGAAAACACACGGTTCCTATAATAAATGAAAAACTAAGTTTCAGTAAAGAAGCAAAATTAAAAAAAAAAAAAAAAAAAACAGTTTAGTGAAAACAAACTACAGATGACACAGTTGATGCTTGAATGCTCTCACTATGTGACTATACACCTGAGGGAAGTAATCCTTCTGGTGACTCAGCAGGAATTTCAGAGGATATTACAAATCCTGGAGGAAGTCAACAGAAAAGTCCACCATAAACCAGTAACGGCATTAAATGGAATAGAAACACTTCAATAAACTGACTGAAGAACTACTTTTACATGCTATCACCACTGCACGACCTGAGCTGGAAAACACTGCACAATTCTCATTTTGTGTAGCATGTTCCCACTGCAAAACAGAAATGAAGCAGAATCTTAAGCAACTCAGTTTCTAATAAAAGGAAAATGCATTTGGAAAATTAAGCTTTGGTTTTAAGTTCTGAACAATTTAATGACCTCAATTTAAAGCCGGGGTTTGTTTGGTTTCTTTATACCACTGTCCCAGCTGCAACTGCTTGAGCCCTGTCTTGGGGAAATCTAGTGTTATTATGAATTTTCTAAAGGGAGCATCATGTTGCACTCGCCATCTGGGAAGCAAACTATTACAGGATTTCCTTCCCCTCGGGGAGGGACAGTTAATGCAAGGCCATTATCTGCTGTAAGCAGGAAATTATGCTAGAAGGATTCAACTACTTAATTCTCCTCCTTTAAAGTCCCATTAGGAAGGTAGCAATGTTAAGGATCAGCCTTAAAGAAAAAGACTTCTAGGCATTAAGGCTTTTTCAAAACGTTCAGGTAAAAGTGTGTTCAAGTATGCAGGAGAGGTCTGCAATGAGAAATCGTGTGCAAGAGCTGAGTTTCTTCAGGAACTTGGCAAAAAATTCAAAGAGCACACTAAATTCAGACAAATTGTTCTTTCTGGGACATAAGCCAGATACACTGGCACAGTCTTCCAAACAGATTTTGTGACCTCTATTCATGTTTAGGACATACCACATGTTTCAGGCATATTATTTATGCTGAAAGACACACCTGTCAAATACAGTGCAACACCAAGGGGCAGAGATTCTGTTTGTACAATTCAAGTCATAGAATCTAATGAATTTAAAATTCTTCAAAGGGAAAACTCAGATAGAAATGTCAAGTATTCCTCTGCTCCCCACCAAGTCAGTCTGGCTGTGCCCATCTGTAGAAACAGGAGCTGTGTATGTGACACCAAGAAACAATTGTTTGCTGCTGCCTTGTGTTCTAAAAATATTGTCGTAAATAAAAGCCTCGTTACTAAATAAAACTTAAAACAGAACAAATTCACGAAAGCAGAAAGCTTACCTCTAGTAAATAAAGAGGACTCTGGTTCTGGGGAGAGTGGAAAAAGTATCTGGCATCTTTCTAACCTTTGCATAATTAATAAATCCTCTGAGAAACAGCAGAAAACCTAGATGAGAGAAACACATTTGTCTGGTTAGGGCAGATTTTGCTTCTGCAATTAGAGAAGGAGCAGTTCGACTCACTGTTACTAGCACAGAGGGACTTAAGTCGCTGGGATGAGTAATTGCTGATTAAATACAGGAACTTTTCTTGTATCAATGACACCTGATCTTTCAATTTCATCCGATCTCAAAAACAAACCTTCCTTAGCCAATCACAAAACTTTTGACTCCAAATGAGGCCTAGTCGCTTCCAAAGGAGAGGGAAAAATAAACAAAAATAAAAAAGACAGTCCATGAGACCACAACTGACTCTTCCATTTAAAATACAAGAACAGACAACATCAATAACTCTGAAGACAAGTATTGTTCTCTTCTTTTTCCCTTCTGGATGATAAAAGTGACACTGATACCAAGAATGACGACAGAAGGCTGTGGCTTATGTGTATCTTCAAAACACAAAAAGCACTCAGGAAGAGTTTGAGGGTTACATTCCAGTTTTATATCTACATGTACATATTTCAGCTGCCAGTAAAGCTGTGCTTACAAAAGCCCCTACTACACTTTACAGAGTTCTAAGCAAACATTTCCTCTTTCCCCCAGAACAAAACACTTACCTAGTACAAGGAACACCCACCAGAGCCAATACTGACCATCAAAGTAACCGGGAAAATAGGTGGAGAACTGAAAAAAATAAATAAATTACAAGTTAAAGCACATGCTAGTGTCTGAACCCAAATCTATTCTCAAGCCCTCTGCACACAAGAGAGTTTATAGAACCCTGCATCTTAGTAACTACACAGACTGGAGGGAATGAACTACCTCCACGAACTTTTTTCTACACTTCTGACCAACTGTAACCAGGGGGAATGGAACAGATCAAATACTCAGCCATAAACTCTTCCAATCAGTGGAGCAGAAATACACGAGTGAGTAAATAATCCTATTCACCCCCACGTCTTTGATGCTGATAAGCCATGTTCGTAGTTTCTGAAAGGGGAGAGACCAGGCTTGCAGCAGTGCATCATGTAATTACACTGTTAGGTTGGACAGCATAGCTAACAAAAGCACAGTCAAAAAGAAATCCCATACCTGTGGAACCCTTTGACAGTAATTTCTATTGGGAGAATTGCTGCCTGTTGAATGAAAGGCACCAACACTAGTAGAGCACTTAAGTTCACTATGCCAATGGCAAATGCAATGATTTTGCTTTCTCTCTATTCTAATTTAAAAATCTAACAAATGGCAAGCTTGATGCCAAAGTTTAAATCAAATCTGCAGTTAAAGTCACTGGTCTCTGTCATACCTCTTAATCCAGCAAACAGTTTTTAACAGCACTGTTACAAGGATGTCCCCCAAAATCTTAAGTTTCTACAGAAAAAAAAAATGAAGATATATTGTATTTACAAATCCAATTCCTAGCCTAAAAATACTAGGTGTGAAGTGACCATGCTAACACTAATGCTGTCTATTTCTACTCAGGCACAGCTGAGTTTTTTTTGCTTGAAATTTAAAATGTCAGCTGGGGACAGCCGGGGACATCCGCATGCCATTTTCACAGCCACCATCGTTCCATGGCACTGAATAAATCTTTTCTTATTTTTTCTCACAACCCATCCAAAAGAGTATTTTGACTATATTTTCTCATTTCTTACAGTATCAGTACACGTATATATCATTTTTGTCTTTTTTCCCCCTAGAAATGTTTTGCTTTCTCCCTGCCTCTAAGTTTTAAAAATACTACACCAGCCTTTCTTGCTTCTGTAGGCAGAGGTCTATGCCCAGCAGGACCCTTTCTTTGGATCTGGACTCCTAAAATACAAACCAGCGCTGATCAGTCACATCCTGCCTTTCTCTGTGTGATCCAGTGGAGAGGAGCAGAGAAGATCTTTTAGCAACCTAGATATGCACGCTGTTACTATGGAAAATAAATTAAAATAGAAAAGCACACTTCTGATCACCTGCTGCTTGTGTCGCATGCACAACTCACCAGAGGGCACCAGCGAGCTTCTCTCACCCATGTGACTACGTGGTCACTGCCTCTCCCTTCAGCACAAAAAAAAAAACAAAACAAACCTCACACTGCCTAATTCTTAAGTCCCTGTTTCCCTCTTCTCACTGGTCATGCTCACACCAAACCCACATTTTAGAGAATACCGATTTTTCAAAGCAGCACCTAAAGAACTTCATCCTAGAGAGGAACATCGCTATGCTGACTGTGGGGCTGGCTTCACCTGCATAAATGTTTTATGAAGATCAGATCATTGTTACTGCTCAACACACAACCACATTTTGACCCAATACAGTGGCTCTGCCAGAGAGAGACATCCTTGGGTGTGCAATCTTTATTCTCCTTTATTAAAATAACAGTCCCAGCATGTAACTACATAAATAGGACAGAACGACAAAAAAGCTCTGTCCTCGTCAAGTGAGGGGATCAAAATCCATTTCAGCATAAAAAGCTAAATTTACTACAAATAAATTCAGTATAAGTGACAAAAATGAGTTTGGGGGAGAAAAGTGGAGAAAAAAAAAAAAAAGAGTACATGTTTCTGCACTACGCAACTTACCCTGACAATAAGGATCCACTTGATAAGAGACAGACCAAACCCAGAAATGGCCCCGTATCTTCCTGCAGCTGAAGTAGTCAGACAGAAAGACAGGAAAAATCCAATCCAGTTGAAGAGGAATGCCACTGAGAAAGCAAGAGAAAAGCAGATGATCAAGCCCTCTTTATATACCAAGGAAAAAAAATCAAACCCTTAAAATTGGCACACACAGGTTTTTCGCAGTGCTACATAAACCTAAGTGTGAAAATAACTATTTTGGGTTCTGAAACAGTCTGGGAGAAAAATAAAGTTTCACCATGTACTTACTGAAGAAAGTTAGCATGAAAATGCCATCATTCCCTATCCTCAGCTGGTCAGTGTCGTCAAAGTCATCCCGTGTCACAAAGTCATCCTCCTGCAAATCAAAAGGAGAAAAGAATGGGTGGATTTCAGTCAGTTCAATCCATACAGCAACCCCTCACCTGCATCTGCTTCTTCAAGATAGCAAACTGCACAGCCCTCAAAAAGCAGTGCACATTGGAAGGATACAAAATGCTTAGTTTATGTTTAAGGAAAGCCCCCTCAGGGAAATATATGACTAAATATCAAAAGGCTACAAATGCAAGCAATAAAAAATCCCAAGGATAGGATGCAGGCATCACATATTAAGTCATTGGCATTATTTTTATTTATTTGTTTGTTTGAAGATAGTCAAGACTGCAAGTGTTGTTATTCTCAGTATAAAGAATGCCCCTGCTCAAACAGAAAAATTAAACTTTTCATCTCAACCAGGAATTTGGCTTCTATAAAGAAGAAGTAGTGGAAATTTAATGCTATCAGGGGTGGGGGAACAGACTGAACAAGATGCAGTGTTGAAAAAAAAGATGTTTAAAAAATAAAAATAAATTAAAAAAAATACTGCAATAGAGGGAATGGTTTTATCATCTTTTTATCAACTAGACTGACTCCTGGGAAAGTCAACTAAGTAAACAGCAGGAGTATCAAGAGTAGGTACATTAGACTGCTGAAAATTTAATCCTAAATCTTAAAACAAAACAATGAAAAAAAAAACAAAACAAAACACTGACAGAGCACAAAGCTATGGTATACTGCCTCTGTCAGCCTGCCAAACTAATCTGGATAGCAAATAGTGGCATTACTGAGATGTCTTACATCATCATTGCTGCCTAGAGGAATTTTTTTTTAAAAAAAAGCACCACCAACAATAAACACTCACCCCTCAGAACTCTTGGGAGCGTATAATATCACTGCCCTAAAAAGCTAAGTAAGAAAAGTCAGGACACTTGATAAGCAGGACTTAAACCAGAAATTCTACACGAGCAATGTGAAGGACACACAGCCAGCCAAGTGTACTCACTCTTCCAGGAACCAAGGGAATTGTGGCTTCAGCCTTGGTTCTCTCTGCCTCATCATAACTAGGCAGTGTTGTGGCCACGTTGTAAGATGGAGGCTTAGGAAATCCTGACTCATCCTTGTAGTCAAAATAAGCTGCAATGAGAAAGTTATACAGAAGGTAACTTGTCTGCTCCTTAATAACACCATGCTGGGAAGGAGAAATATTTCAGAAGACTTCAAAAGACCCCAATGCCCGATGCTGGTAAGGCCTCCTGTCTCCCACCCATCATCCTAGCCTCTTGCTATCCCAGAACAAGAAGCAAAAAAACAAGAGAGCACTCTATCTGATACCAAGTAATATGCAGAGCACTATTTAGCATGCCTGGCTCTACTTATTTTTAAAACAGTAACACATGCTGTGCCTTTCCTTCAATAAAACAGAAGTAGTCACATTTTTGAATCCCAAATGGTTGGAGTTAGTCAAAGAAGAATCACTCCAAGCCTCAGGCCACTGGTGACCAGTTTTTGCAGAAAAGGGTTCCAAATTGTTTTCTGATGGGGGGGGGGGGAAGGGATTGGAAAAAATCAAAGAGCACTTCTGACCCACAGCCTCAGACACCCCGAGGAATGGGCACTAATGGGGCCAGCGTTACAGCTGTGTGCTGAGGCAGGATGCTCAGCTCGCTGGAGAAGCACAATATTCCAGCTTCTGTCCCAAGCCAGCTGGCTGTCTGAGAGACTGACGGTATGCTGCATTTGATTCACAAATCTTTAAAAGTTGACTGTGAGAAAAAACGGTAAGGTTTACCTACGCCAAAACACTCTGACACACAACCAGCACACAAAAAAGCTGTTTTGTTCCAAGCTAGTAGTGAGTTATATGACAGCACGATGAATCAGAAGTATAACCCTCATGACCAAGCCCTTAGTTATTGAAAATTGCAGAAATCATGAATTCTTTAATCCCTTTTAAGCAGCAAGTCATTTTTGGAAGGAGCACAGTATCATTCAAATGCCAAATGAGAGGAGAACCACAAATGCTCGCAGCACTTTGCTTTTTAACTGTCTTCAATCTGCTAAGAACGCTGCGGAGTGTAACTTGAACTCCACTTGATGGAAGACTTCAGATGACCGCAGCCAAAATGCATCTCCTAAACCACAAGTAACAACAGTGCCTCTGGATCGATTCTGATCCCTTGCTGCCTCCTCAGTGAGGATGCTGCAATGCCGCCTGGCAATAAGGAGAACGATGAAGGAGGTAGGAAAGAACAGCAGAGCAAACCCAGCTGTTTCCTTTTGCACGTTTACCTGTGCTCTCCGCAGAAATGCTGCTGTAAGGCGGAGGGGCATCATTTACCACCGGTGCAGTCTCCCCTGGCTCCTCTTCATTCTGCAGCTGAAGAGACCACACACAAGAGAAGTTAACCGCGTGTCCCCCGGTGTGTGGAAGCATCCCTCTAGTCTTAATGGCACAAGCAGCCTCTTCTGGAACAAGCCTGCTCTATGGCACGGGGCATTCGAGAGCTGCTGGCTTCCCTCCAAAGCACTCCCGCTCGAGATTATCAGCGTGGCCTCTCAGCATTAATGTGCTTTCAAGTCGTGTCCTTGCACACCTGGGCTTTGCTGCTGGACAGCACAGCACAGCACAGCACACACCTTTCTGGTGTCTTTCCATTTCCCTGGCACTTCCCAAGATTCCCCAGCTCAGAAGCTGCAATCACATCTGTTCGGGTTGAGGACACAGCAGGAGACACCCAACAGCAGTCTCCAGTGCTGCCCGGGGCTCTGCTGGGGAAGGTTTTTGGCCTTTTTAGTGGCTATGTAATGGTACATGGAAGTCTGATTCTTGCCATTTCCCCTCAGCCTTTCACACCGTGTGAGTGAAGATGGTTTATTTTGTGCAGCGTGCTTCCCACAGGCTGTGTATAAATAGCCGTGCAGCTCACCAGCCGTACAGCATCGCTCGCGTGGAGAAGGTGCGGGGCTGGGGCTGGGATCGCAGACACTGCCAACAGCAACCCGGATGGGTTCAAAGCAGAAGGCACCAGAACAGAGCTTACAGACTTCTGCCCTAACATCTTCCTCCACTCCTCCTCCTGCATGCTAATGCTAATGCACTTGCAGCCATCTGGGACGTTTGCTTTCTTTTCTTTGGAGAGACGCTTTTGGCTTCTTCCTAAGCTGGCACTGAAGTCCTTCCCAAGCCTTTAGAGCTCGGGAGGGCTGGAGGCTCTTATTTTGCTTGTACGGCGTATCAGGGGGAAAAAATCAGCTCAGACTTGTAAATGAAGGTCTTGTTTTATACATCACTGCACAGCACCTTGTGTTTTTTTTTCCTTTTTGATACCTGAGATCAAAGGATCACACTACATCCACGTCCGCAGCCAAAGTCAAAGTCAAAGCTTTTTCAGTTTTGGGGCCCCGCTCGCCCTTTTCCTCCCCCAGGAGGCTGCCCCCGCCCCATGTCTCTGTGGGTCACTGCTCCCTGCACCAAGGAAGGCTTCAAACACACCTGCTGCTGAGGACATGGAACCTGGTAATGTTTAAATGACTTGGGTTAGCAAGTGATGGCACGGGCAGTGCTGCCCGCAGAGCCAGGGATCAGCCAAGAGGGGAAAAGGGCAAGAAAAGGAACAGCCTCGCCGGAGGCCGAGAGGTCCAAGCAGGGGATTCAGCCTCCCTCAGCTCTGCAGCCTAGGAATTCTCAGAGAATGCTCTGCCATGCTCATTCTCGCTCTGTCCATGGAAATTCAATACTTCTGAGCACGTTTTCCTGCCACCTATCCCAGAGGCAGTTAAGGAAGGAGGGAGGCTCTGGCACACTACGGGCACTGCCCACAGGACGCCCCGTGCTCCCTGCCCTCCTCACCGGGGTGGAGGGAATCACAGCCTGAGGCTCACGAGTAGGAGAGGAAAAAAACATCCAAGCTAAGGTACAACCCCAGGGAAGGGGAAGGGAAGAGCCAGATGTGCGAGCACTGCAGGAAGTGAAACAGGAGAGGACACGGACACCTGGTTCAGCATTAATTCTTACATTTAGGGTCCTTACTATATTCTCCTTGCAATTGCATCACACAGAAGACAGCAAGCCGAGCCTCCTGCTCGCTCCAAACCACACCAATTCACGGAACGACACAACAAACGCAGCTACTTTTTAAAACTGAGCCCGAGGCTCTGTAAGGTAGGCGGTTAGAGAAAGCAGATCCTTTTAATGGACAAGGCACACAACTGCCTTCCAGCCTTTTTAATGATTCCAGGCATCTAAAATTCAACTAAGTGCTTATTAGCAACGCAGCACGGCTTCATGTGACAGGAAGGATGAATCATCAGCTCTCTCACATGCCCAGCACCGCTCCGGCAGTGCTCGCCCTGCGTTCCCCAGCCCGGCGGGGCAGGCACCGGGTGCAGGCACCGCGGGAGCTCCCGGCTGGGTGCGCGGCCGAGACCCCTGGGGGCTGCTGCCGAAAGGCCTCGGAGCCCGGGGGATCTGGTTAAGGCAGGCTGAGGCTGAGGCTGGCAGGTATTCTCTCTTTGATTCACCGGCAGGTTTCAGCTTTTAAAGCACGATCCTGTATTCGCTGCACCAAAAATGGGCGGTATTTACAGCATCGTGTCCAGTTATCAAAACAAGACTCTGGCTGAGATTGTTTTTTCACCTGATTACTGAAATGACAGAAAGTTGCCTGGCAGACCAGGGCAGGGCCCAGGGCCGTGCATTTTCCAGCAGGCAGCAGCCACCAGAGGCTGGCTGTGAGCAGCCGCTGCCTCCCCACGTCACCTCCCACAGCCGTGGAGCCGCACGCCGCGCCCACGTCCGAATCTCATACAACATTTCCAAATATTTCCACCCAATTTTTAAGGCCTTTCCAATAAATACATTTGTTCCTTCTTCGAAATACTCTGAACTTAGCCCACGGGCTGCTGGCACAGCTTTGCAGGGTTGTTTTACGCTTCCCCATGCCCCGAGTCCCCAGGCTCCACGCAGCTCTTTGCAGGAACTCAGGATCCGTGCCAGCCCTGTCCTAGCAGTGCCTCGCCCGTAAGGGACCTGCCCGGCAGCACACCGCCAGCATTTTCTGCATTTCAGCTCGTTTCATGTGCTGGCACACGAGGCAGAGCTGCTCAGAAACCCCACGGAGGGCTCCTCGAACGCAGACGGCCCCGACCAGCCCTCGCCCCGTTGTTACTATGGTTTCTGCGAGGCTTCCCAGGCAGCTATGTAGGTTACTAACAGAGAGAGGATCGATAGTTTTTAAAAAGGTGGCAGGATTGATTTTTTTCTCAGAACAACGGAATCATAACCTCTGCAAACCCATATGCAGAATGGTAATGCAAAAAAGATGTCATCACCAAATTAGCAAGTGCCCAGCCTGCTCCCAGCACGGCCCCTGTCACTCCCAACACCCCGCACCCTTCTCCTTTTGCATTCCTGGCTTTCTGGAGACAAAGAAACTTTCTGCCCCATCCAAAAGAGGGAACAGCTCTTCCCATTGCCTTACCTTGCACTGATCTGAAACCCCGACTTTGCCCAGCGCTGTTTCAGGCTCCTCTAACTTCCTAATCAGCGGGGATAATGAGCAGTATCAGACAAGGCAGCCCACGTGCACCAGCCCTCGGCAGCCTTCTCCTTGATGAGCAAATAACTGTTTTCTCCCCGAAGCTTTCAGTTCATTTAACTGCATCGCCCTGACAGCACCCAGCCACCCGGCTGCTCCTCGCCAACCCCTGGGGGAGCAGGCAGGCAGGAAGGGCCTTCCTCCTCCTCCTCCTCCTCCCGTGTCCGAGGTTTTGTACAGAAGAAGGAGGTTTCCACCTTTGAGAGCAGTAATTAAATTTCACACACTTAACGAAGCAGAAGGCCTCGCTGTAATATTTAGGATCACGCGTACGTTTTTCAGGACACGCATACATCACAGGAAGAATGAATGCTGGATGTTTCGTGCACTTCAAAATAGTTTTAAAAATTTATTATCATATGAATATTAAGCACCTTCAATTTCAAAAATCCTCCTGTTCCATCTATCGAATTTGGGTATTTCACAAGAAGAGGCAGAAACAGAACAAAGCGATGCATTTTAATAACACTGTTTTCTCCTTACACCCAGGGCCAAACGCTGAGCATTCACACACAGAGGTACTTTAGGAACTTGCTGTCAGCACGGCCACTTCCAGAAGGCGCTGCCACCCCCATGCAGGAGGCAGCACGGCTGCTGGGAGTCACTGGGCAACCTGGAGGCCCAGCTGAGAGCCCAACACAACCCTGACACCTGAAATAACATTTGAAACTCGGAAGTTTGCCTGCCAGGTTACCTTCTGCTGTTAGACAAGCTGTGTGGTGGTACTGCTAATGTTTCCCAAGCCCTTTGAGCTTTTGGCAGCGATTGTATGTCAGTTCTGCAATCACCTTTTCACCTCACTTTTTGGTGAGCCTCCGCTGCCTCTGTGCCAAGGGGCAGCTCCAGTTCTGCCCATCTGCACGCAAAGAAGAAACCACAACAACCACCCCTGGAAATTTCCTTACCGTTCTTACCAGCTACTTGCGAGTACCTTTGGGAAGCGCATCTGTGGCAAAGGACAAACACCTCACCAAGGAAGCGATGGGCACTGACAGCATTCATGCTATCTGCTGGCATCAAGAGACACGGCACGTTCTCAGCTTTTAGCTTTGATCTGTGCCCCTTCTCCAACTGAACAATCAAACACAAGCCTGAGGTAAGCACAGGGTGCCACCTGCCACCTCCCTTCCCACTTCATGTCAGTCTCCCCAGGCACTCAGCAAGCACTGTGGCCCTCCATGCACTCACATACCCTCAGCAATACATTCCTTATACAGTTTCACTGAAAGAAAACCAAACAAATGGAAAAATCTTTGTTCCTTATGTTTTCCATAGCCACCTCACATTACAAAATGATTCACAACCCGTTTTAGCCTTCAACGAGTGGAACCGGAAAAAAGTACCGTGTAAAAAAGGAATGTGTCTGTCTTATTTAACACACCCACCACAGCCTAGGTGGGTTTGCATTACTCATATACATCACACACAGTCCCAAACGCCTCAAGGAAAAAGCAGTTAACACATAAACCTAATAAAAGCCTAAGTATTTCTTCCAGAACGGAGGCTCCTTTCGATCCTAAAAACAAAACAGTTTTGTTGCTGAGCTCACCGCCAAGGGGATACGCTCAGAAGGCTTCAGGCCAGCACTGCCCAGAGTGACCACAGCACCGTGCCACCGCCTTCCTTCCTCCCCAGCACCTCCCAGCCCCGGCCCTGGGGGGCAGAGCCCAGCACTGCCGGAGGAGCCGACACGACACCCGCGGGCACCCAGCCCAGGGTTTTGTCTTACCTTTGTCCTGCTCTTCCTCAGCACATTGCATCCGTGCCACACCGTTCAGAGGCACAAGCACAGGCTGTTTCTTATTAGATTGCCTAAGGCCTGAGTAAAGCACCAGGGCTAGAGGTTTTGGAAAAATGGCTTTGGAAAATGAACCACGTGCCGTAAGCACCCCTTTAACGCTGCACAGCAAACAGCCACAGGTGAGTTTGCACTGCAGGAGGTGCTGGGGGATGCACAGCCTGAATGGGTCTGCAGGGCCAAGGAGCAGGGCAGGGGGAGAAACACAGGGTTGGAGCTCAATTACTCATTTCTGTTGTCCTCAGATATCCTATTGCCTTTTTTTTTTTGGTTTGGTTTTTTGAAAGCACACACGGGGAATTCTGAAAATACTTGGTATGGTCAGTGCACGTTCGAGCAGTGCCCACAGCTCCTCAGAGCTGCTCCCAGGCACACAGGTGGATACACGGCTGGCACCCACAGGGCCCACGCCACACAGCTCTGCCACACACCGACAGCACAGCACGGTCAGCCCTGGAGGAATTGCCAAACTGTGTGCCAACCCCCACTGCACTACATCTCTCCCCAAAATACAAGTTCTCCAGATTTCAAATGTTCGGCCCTCCTCCACTGCCTCATCACCCAGTAACTTACAGATTAAAGGAGCTCGTCCTCAATGCCTACACGCTACCTACATCTGCCGGATCCTGCATTTAGCCTCACGGCTATTGATCCGTTACAAGCCTCTCTTCATTGGCACAAATGACATTTACACACAATAAACTTCAACGTATGAAAAAACTGGCACAGCCAGCGCTGGGAGAGATACTTCCACGTCCTTTCCTCGTAAATACCAACTCCACACCTCTGGTTTCACAGCACGCAGGGATTTTTGGAGCAAGACACACATAAGGAGACAGTAACACACTTTCCAGCAATATGGATTCCCTGTTCTGGAATGGGGCAGGGGGAAAAAAGCAACTTCTAAATAGCTCCAAGAAATAAATACATCTGTGCATCGGTTTCTCATTCCGCACTCAATTACACCCGTTTTCTCCTAGGAGCTTGTCTTTAGCAGCACAAATCCTCAGGGGCACAGCCTGCCTTTCTAATCTCTGCTGTACCACGCAGAGCTCTGCTCTACAGTAATAACAGTGTCTGTTATGTGTCTGCCTGATGTGTGAGCAGGAGCTGGCGAAAGGACAGCTTTTCACATTCCTCTTTAAGGCAATCAGCAGAGTTCTTATCGGGCAGGTCCGGAGAGCCACTAGAGAAGAAGGCACCAGAGTCCTCCAGCATTTCTGTCACCTATCGCCACGGGCTCAGGACGGCAGGACACGAGGCTGGGTCCCTTTGCAAAAGGCGTTTATGGAGAGCTTTGTCAGGGTCACGCCAACTGCGGGACTCTGGGAGGCGATTTGTAAGGAGCCCTGGTTATTTGTATCTGATGTGGCCGAGACCCACAAGCTGTGTCTCTGTAAGGACAGCCACGCTGCGGGGCGGGGGCACGCAACTTTCACCGAACTTGTCTGTATCTCCCTGTAAAACCCAGTGCCATGGGGATGGGCTTAATGCCCTGCCCTGAGGGGGGGTCGCACCTGGTGCTCTCAGGGCCCCGGCCGCTATCGCGACACCAGCAGCAAGTCGCGACATGGTACCAGCTGCTGCCAACACCCAGGGGACAGGGGGCAGGGCTGTGGCAGGCAGCAGCTTCTGCCCCTGCTTCAAGCAGCGAGGCCTCAGCTCCTGCTGCGGGGCGCGGCACCCAGCGGGGCCCCCGCCCGCTCCCCTCCTGCTCCCGGGGGAGCCGGGGAAGTCCCCCCAAACCCGCACCCACCCCCGGGGAGCTCTTGAAGCCCTGTTTGGGGCCTAGAGGGCCCCCAGCGCTGCCCGCAGCTCCCAGCCGTGGCATTAAGGCCGGCTGCCAGGCGCTGCGGCTCCGTGCAGGGAGCGCGGCCGGGCCCACACCGCCACCCGCGGCTCCCCCCCGCTCCCCTCCGGGCCCCTCCGGCCTCCAGCGGAGCCCCCCCGAGCCCTGTTGCCCCCCCTTTTGCCTCCCCCTTTGCCTCCCCTCACCTGCTGGTAGCGGCCGCTGCCGGGCTCGGCGGCCGCCATGGCGCTGGGCGGGCGGGGAGCGGGGGGGGGGAAGCGGGGCTGGGCCCGGCCGCCTCCCGACGGGCGCTGCTGAGGCGGAGGCGGCGGCAGCCGGGGCGCTGCGGGGCTGCGGCTCCGCTCCCGCCCCCCCGACACGCCCGGCACGGCCCTGCCCGCTCCGACCGCGGCTGCGAGGCCCAGGGAGAGGAGGAGAAAGGCTCGGGAAGGGCCTGGGGGTGTTGGGGGGGTGCCCGCGGCTCGCAGGGGTCGGGGGCGGCGCTGCTCGCAGCCCTCGAGATGCTGAGGGAAAACACGCGGAATCGGCCCAAAATGAGCCCCGAGGATGCCCTGGGGAGCCTGTCCCGGCCCTGACGGCCTCACGGTGCCCCTGCCCTCAGCCCTGCCAGCTCCCGGGGCGAGCACGGTGCCCCCCGGGGGTGCAGAGGGGTCCTCAGGGCCCAGATGGTGCCACAGACCCAAAGTCTCCTTCCAGAAGAAACACTCACAGGAAAACACACACAAAGGTTGTTTATTTGGGAATTTCTGCACTGAATTTTACACGGGCTGAGGGATTGTCCAGCCTGTATAACCCCTCTTCGCTGTCTGTGCGGTTCATCTGTAGGTGGATTTGTGCCAAACTGCCCGCATCAGTCCCTAGGGCTGATAAGACTTAAATATAAGGCTTAAATATTATCTGCTTGAGGATGAGGAGGGCTGAATCAGCCCTGCTGGGATTCCAAGCTGCCGATGCAGAGAGTTGAAGGAATTTAAACCTGAGGACACGGTCCTGAAGCGCATTACAGCTCAGTATTCGGTACCAGGACCAGGCTGGACTTTTGTTCTGTGTTCTGTCTTTGCAGGAGCAGGCAGTTCACCAAAGTTTTGCTGAGATGAATGAACATCCCCCTCCTTGCACTAAGGGAGAGGCAGCAATCATCATGGATTTTAGCCAGGAATAACCTCCAAAAGTGGCTCCTGAGAAATGCTGGGGACACAAAGAGAACGCAGGTTTCTTGCAACACAAACACATTTGAGGAAGCTGGGACGAGAGCTGAAGGCACTGTCATACTGTTGGCTTCACCCTTCCACGGGATTCACAGCTTGCACTGAGTCTCTTTTGCCGTAAGCAGCTGTCCTGATGACATGCGCGGATTTACTTGCCGTCGAGGTGGGATTATATCCCTAAGTATAGCTACAGCCCCACTGGTAATTAGCTGTACACTGATTGACTTGGACATCTGGGAGACTAAAATCAGACACAACCTGTGCACAACCTCAGAAAAGATGCTGGACAGTATCCCGAAGTGATGGTGAAATAGTTGGTGCCACGGTCATTAGCTGGAGGCATATCACCACCTAATTAGGCTATCTAGACTGATCAGGACTAACACAGGAGTACTAATGGCAATTTCTTCCAGCTGCTTTCTGTGTATTTATTCAATTTTCTTTGGTAGAGAAGCTGTGTAGAAAGATAATGCTGTGGTTACAGTGCATGACTGCTTCTGCTTTCATTTCCCACAAGGTTTTAGGCAAATCACTTCAAGCCTCTGCGTTTTCTGAATCTTCCTCCAGTGTCATTTCTCGCAAGAGACATTCTGAAGCTTGAAGTCTTTGCTTTTTAGTGACTTCTGTATGGGATATGCTGTGAAAGTATTTGAAAGCCATTATTAGAAATGTTAGAGAGTCTTCTGAAATCCTAGTGCTCTACAAGTGTTCTTTAATCGTGGCATATGGCTGAACAACGAAGGGGGCATTTTTAATCTACACTTTGTAATAAATATTGAACTCAAAAGCTAAATAATAATGCTCAAAGGAAGGACTTTGAAAGCTAAACATGTTTAAGCAAGAAATAAGCAGGACATTTAAACTAGCTCTTTCTGCTGATCTTTTAGTGATAAATGACCCAATTAAGAAAAAAGCAACAACAAATGTTCGCATGAGCTAATGGGTCATGTCATATTACTGGAGCTCTCCACTTTAATAGCTTAACCATTTGCAAGCAGGCTGCAACCGGCAGGTTAAGAGAAGTGCCAGTGAAGTGTTGTTCACTTCAAGTCTGGATTATCCACTCATTCACAACACTGGCCTCGAGGAATATGGAAACAGCATCACAAGCCTCATCCAGAGACTGCAGGGACTGAGAGAAACCTCACCGTGCTGCCCACCGAACGGCGACGCAGTGCTGTGAGCCTGGCTGCTCTCCAGTTGTGTCCCTTCATTCCAGGAGCTTTGGCAGTGTTCCCTGGTTGTCTGTACTCTTACAGTTTTCATGGAAAAACTTTTATCACCGGCTATAAATAATGATCTGAGCTGTATGCCCCCAGAGGTACGCGTCTTCATGTGCAGCAGGGGAAGGCTGGAGGCTGAGCACCCAACGTGTTGTGTCTTGCTCACACTGCAGGCTGAAATGCACCACAGGACATCCTGAGATAGAGTTGTCCAATTAGCTGAAGAGGTCTGTGGAGGGTTAACAATTGCTGTCTAACAGATGTTCCTCCCCAAAACAGCGTGAAAGATTTCTTCAGCTGTGAAAATGTGGCAGAAGGGCAAAAAGCAGGAGATGGGCCTCATACACTGCTGCCTTCAGTATAGCTGTCAACACTTCTAGCAATCTATTGGTAGGAAATTCAATTCACACTTTGAGACCCTTCGAGATACCTCGATGCTCTTCATTTTCTTCATATTTTCTACTCAGTACCATTTTGTATTTGTATCTTCTTTTAGCTTTTTGCTAGTTCAAAGCTCTGTTGACACAATACAGTATTAGCTCTCACCTCGAGTTGCTTCAAAACCATGTTAGCTGTTGTACCTATAGCAGGTCAGGGCTTCGGTGGGTATTTCTGGTTTTACTGCCTCTTCAGAGAGATAGAATCAGGGATGACCGCAGTGCAAGCAGGCACAAACCCCAGCTTTTTCACCTGAAACCTCAGTATGCATTGCCTTCACGCCATCCTGTCAAACAAGCTCAGTCGGGCTCTAGAAGCACGTTTGGCCCTCGGCCTGAAGCCCCACGATGGGCCCTTGGAGACCTGGCTGCACAGCACCTCGCCGAGCCCTGGCAGGCGTCAGGGTTTCATTCTGATTTCACCAGTGGTCTTTGTTGCCGTATTACTTTGTCAGCCTTCTGGAGAAAACACCAGTAACCAATGGCTTCTGTTACTCCTCATCTGCAAAGATGGGAAACGACCGCTCCGTGCGCCCTCCTGCACAGCCTGCTCGCGGGCTGGCTCCACTCCAGGCTGACAAAATCCCTCACTGGGATTGGGATGTGCTGGGAGAAGCCAGGCAGTGACTGAGTCTTGAAAAGGGCAGCTCCCTCCGGGTCCATCCAGCATGGAATCTTGTTTTCTCCTTCTCTTCTAAACAGGGGTGAGAAGGTAGGTGGGACGTGCGGGAGCAGGAAGCGGTGACAGATGGTGGGTATTTAAAAGATGTTTTAATTACGGGACTTGGAGAGAGGCCCTTTATGGCGATAAATTTTTAATTGTTGTTTTTTTGGTTTTTAGGAAAAAAAAATCCCAGTGCTCAAAGGCAGTTCCTGGAAGCAACAGCTCTGGTCTGTGCGCACTGTTGACTCTAATCACTTCAACACAGGGAAAAAGAAAATGCTGTGCTTGTTAGAACCTGCTGGTCAAACTTCAACTTCTTCTGCAGAGGAGAAGTACTTGCTTCCTTCCATCTGCTGCTTTTGCTAGGAAGGAAAATCAGCTTGTTCAGACACCAGGAAGTTCTTCAACATTTGAACAGCTAGCTGTGAATGCAGGAACAGTAACATGCATAAATAATCATACCTAAAAATATCCTGCATGCCAGTCACACGTATAACCCAGCCCTGGAGCGATTCCTCAGTAACATAAGGCTGCCGAAAGTATGCAGATACATGGGATGTGGGCAGAACAAGGCAGCTGTGGCAGCAGATGCACGTGCCTGGCTCTCTCATACTGTTGTAGTTTTTTTCCTCTCATCAAAACATGTTTTGCTTTTACTGGGAGCTGCCAACTGCCTCTCATGTCTTTGTGCACTGCTCCTGTCAAAGCCGTTTGCAAAGGAGATCAAAACGAGAGCCAAGACCTTTCACAATTCACAGAGCCCCATCACACTCGAATTTAAAGCAGACACCTTTGCAAAGTCCAGCACTGACCCTGGGCCTGTGTTGGCAGCATGGCAGGGCAAGGCTGAGCCTCAAACACAGCAGCTCTCTGTAGCTGAGGGGTGCAAAGTGCAGTAACAGAAGGCTGTGCAGGTAGGTGGGAGGGAGCCTGAGCTGTCCACGGCTGTTCTGAGCACAGCAAACCTGGCAGCCCGCAAATCACCACAGAGGGGCATGCGGATGCTGCCCTGCAGCTTGTTGCTTTGGGAAATGGTCTTTCCTGCAGTCGATTCCTGTGCACTCTGCACCTCTGTATTTGCCTTCCTTTTGTGGGGGCGATGCCCGGAGAACAGCAGACACAGGATGAGAAGCGTTCAGACATCAGCCAGGTCCCTGCTGTCCCTCAGCTCAGCACAGCTCTGCCTGGCTCCAACCTGTGTTGCTGAAACCATGGGAGCTGTAACTGCTGCCGGTGTCTGCGGGACCGAGGGGTGTATCACACCGATACGATGCCAGAGAGAAAAGAGGGAAAGTCCTTTCACACAGAGCCAAAGGCGAGGCAACAGCCTGTAAAAAACCCTGGGCTGTCCAGCATGGTGGGCACATGGAGGAGCCTCTGCTGTCAGCTCTTTGCCCAGCACTGCAGCCACGGAAATACCTCCCTGCCTGCCGGGTAACCACTGCTGATGGAAACACACTGCACTTTCCATTTATTTAGTCTCTGTGGCCTAAAACTCTTCCCAAGTCCGACCGCAGGATCTGGCAGTGGCCTGTCACACCCACCCTTCCCCAGCCAAGCACGAAGCAAGCCAGCAGCTCTCAGCACTCACGGCGAGATAACATCAGGAGCACTCAGCCCTGCCAGGTCATTTACATTTTTTAAAAGGAAGGAACTGCATGGACTGGGTCCTAGGAAGGCAATTTGTATATTATTCGTTTTTCCTAATGAAAGTGAAGTGCTGCCTAACTGTGAGGAGCTTTGTGTTCCCGTAGGGGACCTCTTCGCTCTCACCCAGGCTGCACGGTGAGCTCGGGCACAGGTTGAAGGGAGCCGGAGGAGCAAAGAAAGGGCCTTTTTGGGACACCACCACCGTCAGGAGCAACACAAACACAGGTCAAAAAAAAGCAGCTCAGTATCAGCACGGCGCCTGGGCAGCTCGGAGCCACTCAGCAGGGATGCGGGGCTGCACCCGCAGCCCCAAAACAGCACCGAGGTGCCCTGAAGCAGCTCCCTGCGATGCATTCCCAAGGCAGAGAAACGAGAGGCGCTGCCCCCAGCCTTGTGGCACTGCCCTGGGGCTTGCTGAGGCCGGCCCCAGCCCGGCCCCGGGCGCCCAGCACCGCCCGCTGAGGCGGGGCGGGCGCTAAGATGGCGGCGTAGCGGCGGGGCCGCCATGAAGCTGATCATCCAGGAGACGTACGCGGAGGCCAGCGAGTGGGCGGCCAAATACATCCGCAACCGCATCGTGCAATTCGCGCCCGGCCCCGGCCGCTGCTTCACGCTCGGGCTGCCCACAGGTAGGGCTGACGGGCTGCCTGACTGACTGACTGATGTCTGTGTGTCTGACTGACTGACTGGCTGTGTGTCTGACTGACTGACTGATGTCTGTGTGTCTGACTGACTGACTGGCTGTGTGTCTGACTGACTGACTGGCTGTGTGTCTGATTGACTGACTGATGTCTGTGTGTCTGTCCGCCCGCAGGCAGCACGCCGCTGGGATGCTACCAGAAGCTGGTGGAGTACCACAAGAATGGGGACCTGTCCTTCAAGTACGTGAAGACCTTCAACATGGACGAGTACGTGGGTGAGTGGCGCAGGGAGCAGCCCAGCCGCTGCCCCTCTCAGAAACTGCAGCTCCTTTGGGTGGCCGAAGCGCTGGGTTTCGCTGCTTTGCTCATAATTACCAATCTAACTGTGCTGTCTCAAAGCTTCGTTAATTAGGCGCTGCTGCCAGCCCCTTGGAGCAGTGTGCGTGCTGCTGCCTGTGCTCACAAAGCTCCCCGTAGTTACTGTGCATTCGGAGCATCCCAGCTGCAAAGGGTTTAAGGGAGAAAGGATAAAACTTGTGTTACCACAGGGAGTTAGCGGGGACAATCTGAAAACCTCTATAAGAAATATTAGAGTATCAGGTGTTGCCTGAGCTCACACACATTAGAGCCTGCTGTGTTTTACCTGAACTTAGGTAGTGACCAAGTACGGATCCATTTTATCGCATTTTAACCTGAGATAATGTGCAGTATTAACTACCACCTTTGTACCTGGATTATTGAGGTCACTTCAGCTGCAAGTCCCATAGAGGGCTGATGCATTGTTACCCATCAGAGTGACCTTCAGGAACAGATACAGGTGCTTGTGGAGACTGCAGAAGTGTTGAATTTTGAAGCTGTGATGAAATAGCCTCTCCAGAAAAAAAGAGTGCAGAGAGATTAGTGGAGAAGGCCTAGAGATCCAAAGGTGACAAACGTACAGGCTAATTATTTGCTAACTTCATGCTGGTCAAGCAGTTTTCCTGTGAACGATCATTATCAAGCAGCACCAGGGAGTAGACAGTTCTGCAGATTTGTAACACTGAAGGGGAAAAATATATGCAATAAATTATTTCCCAGGCTTGTACACAGTTTTGAAATTGTTCTTGCTAATATGAACTGGGAGGAAGACTGAACAGGCAGCAACAGACGAGGCACAGTGCGTGCCTGCTTTTCTGGAACATCCATCACATGTTAATATGAGGACGTGCCTTATAGCAGCTATTGTGACAGACTTAATTTTGTTATTTGGGGAAGTAAAACAACTTCTGAAAGTTGATGAAGTCACATAGGACAGATGAAGAAAACAGTGCTGTATTACCAGAGCCACCAGAAGGGCATGCAAGTGCGTGTAAGTGTTCTGCGTTACAGGTGACATTAGTCCTGTGCGTGCTCTCTTACCAGGTCTCCCACGGGATCATCCAGAAAGTTACCACTCCTTCATGTGGAATAACTTCTTTAAGCATATTGACATCTTGGCTGAAAACGTTCACATTTTGGATGGAAATGCGGCTGATCTCCAGGCAGAGTGTGACGCATTTGAAGATAAAATCAAAGCAGCTGGAGGAATTGAACTCTTCGTTGGAGGTGAAAACCTAAAGGATTGGCAGGAAGCACTGCCTTTCCTCTACCAGCTGTCTCGTTTATTATCTAGAGAGTTCATTTTTAAGGCAGTTCAGTGTATTTGCAGTGAAAGGCACCTTAGACACTGGTTCGCTAAGCGCGCATGTGTGCTGGTAGCCTTGGTTTTTTGATGTCCCGTTCCCCCAATTTAAGTGTTTCAATTCAGTAAATGAATTGTTCAGGGAATGGTTAACAGGAGAACCAGATAGGGCTAGAATTTTACCGAATATAAAATATATTACAATAACCTGTGTGAACAGCTAGCTGCTAGAATTAACCAACAGAAGCTGAACACAAGTTTTTTTCCCATCCTTTTGCCTTTAGATTCTGCCACTTACTTTTGCTTATTGTAGTCCCAGCACAATTAGGGAAGAATCTCTCTTGACTTCAGGAGAGGTTCTTGCTGTCATTCCTACCGGAAGCACATTTGAGTTTGAGCAGAGAAATTGCAAGTGTCTATTCCTGGGAGTGTTGGATGTCCCTGTAATAACAGTGCTGTTGCTTCTGCTTCTTACAAAAACCGTTTCAGCCAGTGACCCACTTTTCAAACTGTCTCTGTCACAGGTATTGGCCCAGATGGTCACATCGCCTTCAATGAGCCTGGATCGAGTTTGGTGTCCAGGACGCGGGTGAAGACGTTGGCTATGGACACTATATTGGCTAATGCCAGGTTTTTTGATGGTGACCTCTCTAAAGTCCCCACGATGGCGTTGACAGTCGGAGTAGGCACAGTCATGGATGCCAGAGAGGTTAGGAAAAAAACAGACTTCGTACAATAGCTCTAGAGCAGGGCTTCATGGAGTAGCTCGTCCCCATCCAGTCGTGGAGCTGTAGTGCACCCTGCTGGCAGAGGCCAGCCCGTGCTTGTTTTGCCACAGCCAGCCAAACACCCAATCCTGCTTTCTTGCATCTTGTACCACCACAGAAAGACCCTTGATCTGTTTTCTGTTTTTTCTCTACTAACGATAACATTTGCATAACCCTGCAGTAAATTGGGATCCATGGGGAGCTAGAAAGGGTTTTGGAGAATGTCTTTGGTTAAGAAGTTCTGCTGGTGAAATTACATAAAGTCAGCCAGTGATCCTTACAGTTATACCGCATTGTAAAAGCCATAGGGGGTGGCTTTTAACTGTCTATACCTTGATTTATTGTCGTTAAGTCTCAGTGTAGAAGTTCCTAACAGGGGAGCTCAGAGTGTCCAAATCACAAAAATGACCCATCAGTCTATGATTTAATTGACAAAATGTAGCCAGAGCAAACAGGACTTGTGATTCAGTGAAATACATCTGGGGAGAACGATAGACCTTCTCCCCGTTAAGGACTGGGGCAGCTCTCATAGTTCAGCAGGGTGTGGGTTTGCTCTCTCTCAACAAGTCTTCTAGACCCTAACTGCCATACTCTGTCTTGGAGTCCAGGTGATGATTCTCATCACGGGAGCCCACAAAGCCTTTGCTCTCTACAAAGCCATCGAGGAAGGTGTCAACCATATGTGGACAGTATCTGCTTTCCAGCAGCACCCCAAAACCGTGTTTGTGTGTGATGAAGATGCCACGCTGGAACTCAAAGTTAAGACGGTGAAATACTTCAAAGGTGAGTGTTTGACCAGGCTAAGCAGCTGCTGTAGTTAGTTTTTAAGTTGCACAAGTCATGCTTTGTGTTAAATGTTTGGTCAACTCCCCAAACAGTACATTCCTTAAATATATACAACAGCTGAAACATCCAGCAATAGTAAAAGTGCCAAAGTCAGGCTTAGTTCTGTGGCCGTGGGAGCAAAGGAGCAGCGATTCTACTAATGCTGACTTTCATTAGCATCCAATGAATGAGGATTTTGCTTAATGTCTACTGAAGTCATCTTTTTACCCGCTACATTAGGTTTAATGCTGGTTCATAACAAGCTTGTGGAGCCCTTATACAGCATGAAGGAGACAGAAGCAGAAAGAAGCCAGCCTAAGAAGCCTTACAGCGATTAATCTCTCACTGTTCAGAGTAATGCTGAGCCATCTTTTCTATTGAAAACCAGCTGCAAAGAAAGGGAATTGCTGCAGAAACTCATCTTGTATTTGTTCTTAAAATAGCAAAACGATGATGTATTTGCTTCTCTCCATTAAAAGCATAGATGCCAAACACCTGCCTTAATTAACCAAATGAGGATGTGATCCTGTATACTGTGTTCCACAAACTTTCACCGCTAATGTTCTCTGGAGGTAAAATCAAGGGATAAAGTTGTTTAATCAGTGATGCAACTGTAAGCATGTGGACTGAAGGCCTCAAAACTCAAATGTGAAGATGTGAAAATACAATGGGTAATCACTTTGGAATGTAGTCCTTGAAATTCTGATAAATACATTGCGTTGTTTTCCCTCTACAAAACACTCCTAGATTATAATCATTTAAAATGGGGATGGTTCTTGTTCAGCCTGGAGAAGGTAAGGGATCAGCAGGACTTAGCAGCAGCCTGCTTCATAGCTACAAGGTCATCAACAAGTAGAAACCAGGCACGCTTTGCAGTGCACTGGGGGAAGATGGGAAGAGACAACAGGGCATGCACGGAGACAAGATGTTCGTGTTGGATCTAAGGAAAAAACTTCCCTGGGAGGCCATTCCACAGAGCAGGGCAGGTTATGCAGAGGTGGTGCAGTCTGTCCGTAAGAGGTTTTCAAGACCAGACTGGATGCAGCCCTGGCTGAACCCCGCTTTGAGCCGCATGTTGGACGTGAGACCATCACAGCAAGAGGGATGCTTCAAACAGCACTTACCAGTGCGGTGACATTAACGCAGGGAATGGTGAGCTCGTGCATCTGTTTGACTTTATTTGTTGCCACAACTCTAAAAGAAGCCTTACATGTTCAGTTTCAGGGTATAATTTTATATGCACTGGTGCTTTATGATCTACAGCAGGGTAGCTCTGTTCACATTAAGCGTAAATGGCTTCTGTTTGTGCTGCTCAGCACTCCGTCATTTGTGTCAGCACAGAGCCTGAAGCAGTAAGTTCTCTCTCTCCTCTTCCTGTGCTTTACATTGCTACAAGGAAATGCCAAATGAGCCTCAAAGGAAACATTCTGTTCCCTCTGACCTCAGCCTGTGCTTAATTACAGAAGCCCCACGGAGATGGGAAAGAGCCTGTACTGGCAAGACCCTGCCAATGAAACTTGATTCTTGGTTCTGATTATGTTAAGTGCTCTCATGTAATGTAAGATAATCGGGGAAGGATTTGTTTTCTTTATGCAAAAATTCTGTGACCTGTTAATCTATAACTTTCTACAGTAAATACATTAATTTTTTCTAGCTGACGGGATGTGCTGCTCAGTTTTACTGTGCTAGTGAAAAATGGAACAACTTAGGTGGCTGAATGGATGTGTAATGCCAGCTTTGAACAACAGCAACAAAAGCTTTAAAGCCTAAGAAAGACCTGTTATTTTGAACAAGGTTTTCTGTTACATAAAACCAAGGCTGTACTGAAAGCAGTTTGGAAGAGTTAGTGCTGCTCCATACCGTAAGGACTTCCCCTCCCTCCTTGGCTGGTGTTTACTGGCAGGCTTTCCATAAAGCTGGCCCACCAGGCAGCAGCCATCTCTTTTTTTTTAAAAAAAAAAAGGAATTTCTAAAGGTAACCAGAGGGGGTCACAAGTATCCAAAGCTGTTTCCATACAGGCTTTCTGACAACCACCATGCATCACCTCAGGGCTTGCAGCTTGCACGAAATCAGCTCCCCTTGCTCCGAGGGCGCTTGGCATACCCAGACCTGCAGGCTTCTAGCAGCAGGATGCCTCAGGCTTCAGCCTCGCTTAGTTTTGCACAAGCCCAGGTGGGTGTGTTGCTCTACAGCGACCACAGGAGAGCAACGAGGCACAAGCCCCGGCACTGATTGCCACCCAGAAGCACACCAGGGTGCCCCACACTGACCTCTGCTCTGATATGTGTGCCATAATGAAGACAAACAGGGAGACAACTACATTTACTGTCTTAAAGTGAATTTAGTGCATGTGAAAGGTGCAGGAAATACAAGTTAAACCACACACAATGTAAACTTTTCCTGTACACTGCCCTGATGCCTAAAGCAAGACGAGATCCACTGTCCTCTCATACCCTGTTAATCACTGCCAAGTCTAGTAGACTAACAGCCTCTGCAAAAGGAACTAAATCAACACTCATTTTGGCCAGATATCTAAGTAAAATTTATTTACTATCAAAATTGAGTGAGAGGTGTTCACTTTGTTCACTTCAAGTTTCTGAGTTTTCAAGCTCCTGAGCTATCCATCCAGACCCTGCTATTTGTTTTAAACACAGCACATGCAGGTTTAATTTCAAAATATATTTTTAGACCATTCTGCAAGTGGAAAAAAATAAGAAATCAGTGGTTCCCTCCAATAATTACTTTCATGCTCCCAAAACTACTTACTGAGCTTTTAGGGGGAAGAAGGGGGGGGGGGGGCTGAAATATTTTGAAGGGCAAGAACAGTGGAAATAAGGGATCTAGTCCAGAAGAAAAAAAAAAAAAAAACACTAATCAAATTCCTTACATGAAGAGTTTTTAAAAAATAAGTTACTTCTTCATCTGATGAGGAAAACACGGTAATTTTCAGTATTTTGAAGAACTCAAATTAACCCTGTGTATCCATAAAAATGTGTTTCAGTATTCAACATACTTCTCATCCTCAGTTCATTGCTTTAGCACTCACCACAGTCAAGATACAGGCAAGGCAAGGCAAAGCAAGAGGACAGCAATGCAGATCAGTCATCAGATTTATAGGCATTTCAGGAAATGGTTGTTGGTCGTTTTCTGCCAAAACATTCAGGAAAGGACCCAGCTGTTACAGCCAGTAGGAGGGGTGTTATGGATAATCAACTTGACCGCTGTTAGAACTGTCAGGGACGCAGCAACAAGCTGCTTTCAAAGACACAGCTCAAGAAATGCTATGGAAGCAATGGGCTCAGTCACTGACTACAGAAACAATTTCCCGTGCTGTTTCAGAAAGCTTTCCCTCTCAAGCAGCTCAACTAAATAGCTCCAGAGAGAGCACTGCAGCTACAGTAAAGCTGCCTTAAAAACCCAGGGGTACTAGCCAAGATCCTTGAAAGCTCAGTCTCACCCTAAAGAAAACTCCAAAATATTTCTATGAGTTGGGGGCTTGGTTTGGTTTTGAAAGGGTGGCATCTCTTGATATAGATTTTCCCATTTATTTTCAAACTGCTGTCTGGCTGCATCTGCTTTAGCACTGGATATGATTACTAGGGACTTCCAGTGGTGATCCTGTCCACCGGATGGGCAAAATGGTCTCCTTTGGTTCTGCCAACAGCCTCTGAAGAGTTGTATGAGATTCCTGTAGTGCAAGGTAGCATCATTCCTCTATCACATAATGGTTCCGAAAAATCAAACAGACTCAACACAAAAATAGAAAGCATCTGTCTCTGGTTTCTTCGGCTTTTGCTGCTAGAGAAGGCTCCTAGTCTTCATCTTCGCCTTCCCAGAGCTCACCATCAACATGCATAGCTTGAAACAATCTGCAACACAGCCAGGAATTTACATCAGGATGGAAAATGGAAAATTGGAAGAAAGAAAAAAAAGTGTCAAAAATACAAAAACAGCTCACAGTTTTTATACCATAAAACACACATTTTAACCAACTTTGAGGACTGCAGCATAAGCTACTTTGCACTTCTACAGCACTTGATATCAGCAGGTCTTACAACATGTTACAAACATGTTTCAGGAACTTGAAAATAACAACAATCCGAGCTATAGTGGAAGTTATCTGCTATGCTCCAAACAGCTAACAGTCCTATCAGATAATACTGAGCTGGGCAAACAATTACAAATATAAGTGGGGAGAACAAAAGGGAAAAGAAATGCCGTTTTGTAAAACCGATCCTCGTAGTCAAGAGAGCTATAAGTGAAGCTAAAGTGAAAGAAAAAAAGAGCAAGAGACACTGGGAGAAATATAAAAAGGAAAATGGGGTAGGAAGGGAAAAAAACACTGTTGGGAGAGAAAAAAGTGATGAAAAAGATTCTTGTTCAAGAACAGAAAACAATCCAGTCAGCCACATTTATTAAAAAATAAATAAATAAAAATAGCAGAGTAAGCAGTGGAGTATTGAGCAAAATGCTGGTATTTTGACGTTTGTATCCAGAGCCCTGGATGTCACGGTGATGGGCCCTAACACATGGAATGCACACAAGCTTCCTACGGCCACCACACCTCTCTGTTCTGCCTTTCATTTGTCCAGACAGCAGCAATGCCCCTTGTCTCTTGATATATCCCTAACAGTGACGAATAAACAAAGTCTACAGCTTTCTAGAAGCAACTTCCTTGCCCAGATCCTTGTGTTGCATTATCACATGCTCAAGCTTCTGCAAGGAAACATCTCAGTGCAAGCTGTCTCTCAGAGGCAGCACGTAAAGCATCAGGAATAGGCCCAGAAGGCTCCTCCAAAATACTGAAACGGAAACTCAAGAAAACCAAAATTCCTCCTGATTTTTTTTCTTCTTGTTGTCAGATCCTTTTAAGTGCAGATATAAGAAATCACATCTTAAACCATATAGCTACAGATTTCAAGATAAGGATAATTTAGGAGAGACAAAAATGTGTGAGTGGTGCAGCACAAGAAGCAACACAGGTAAATACGTACCGGTTAAAGCACGGGGAAGATGGATCGTTGAAGTGCCTGTAGGGGTTCCCCCTCGACAGAGAACCCATACAAAGCCAGCAGAAGTACTGCATGCAGCCAGTACACGTCATTTTGTTACAACCATCTAGTTTCTGGCAGGGAAAAGAAACAAGAAATAGCAATAATAAAATCCTACCACGTCAGTCTTCAGGCCTGGCTGTGGATGATACCAGTCTTCAAGTGGCACCAGCTAATAACTGCACTTCACCCTTATTCTGTTATAACACTCATATTTTTTTTTTATCATTCAGGTGAACTAAGAGCTAGAATCAAGAACTGTAAATCAGTTCTGCTACTGACAATACTGGAAATTACTTTTTTTCTGAAGCTATTTATTTAGCAGTTATAGACTGAAACAGCAGTGACCTGAAAGACGTGGAAAACAAAGGGATTCATACGGATGTTGAGTCAGCCTGGATCTTCTCAGTACTGAACACCAACTGCTGCATTTACTCAAGTCCCTGAGCTCTAGAAACATGACTGCCTCTTCTGTGTATCACAGTCAGAAGTGGAAAATTCTTTTACCAGTTGCTAGAAATTTACCTTCCCTGGTGAACTTGGAGACCAGGAATCAATCTCTGATCTCTTTTAAATGCAGAACCTACTTAACAATTCATGCTAGTTGCCGTTAGGAGTTACTCTGATTCTTCAGCCCTTCCCCGCCATGCTCACCTCTATAGGAGTACCACAGCAAGGGCAAGACTTGGAGTTCTTCTCTAGCCAGTCTTTACTCTCCATCTCCTCAAGGGCTTTCTGAATCACTCGCTTGCCATAGCGCTGCTCCAAAAATCTTTTAGTTGCCTCATCCGCTTCTAAATATTCATTACGCAAATCCATCAATTTCTCTGAGGAGTAGAATAAACAACACAAAAGCTTTTGTACTATGTTGTAGAAAAAAGTCAAAAGAAACTTAATTAATTAAAAAGCAAGTAAAACATTAGAATCCAAAAGAAAAATAGGAGAATATTAGAACCCCTCTATCTTAGAATTCAACTAGTTTACAGTGTTCCATCACAAAAGAGAACAATTGCTGAAATTAGAACAGGTCTACAATGTAAAATGAACTGAAAAACTGAAATATTTCTCCCAAACACACATTTAATGGACCTTTGTCACGTTTTCAAGGCACAACAAAGAAGCATTCACCTGATTCAACATCAACTCTGACAATAGAAAGAAGTGGATTCACAGGAAAGGATAAAAAAAGAACAACCAAAATTATTCTTCCCTTGCTGTGGCCTCTCTGAACCTGGCAGTCAGCAGTTTAGGGACTCCCTGAGTCAGGCAGTGCCATGAAAACAACACTTTTTAATTGCCAGCAGCAGACCTATTCCAAATGAATCCGTCTCAGCTGACACGGTGACGAGTTTCCTCGTTTAATTCCTGACTCTCGGCCTTTTCCACACAACACCTAACTGCTTCTAATCCATTTCGGAAATGCGATGACTCACCTGCAGTTACTTTACACGGTGAGACCCCGTGGTAAGTCATTTTACAGAGAGTACAAAAAGCATAGTTGCAACGGGAACATATGCCCATGGTGCAACCTGGTTCTTGCATGACCGGTGTCTGACAGCCTGGGCGAGGGCAATACACTACATCTGCCATCAAGTCCAAGCTAGACTGCAGAAGCAGGCGGTCATAACGTGCAAACAATTGCTCTCCAACCAACTCCTTAACCTAAGCAAAGAGCAAAGAAAGATTATGTGCATTTGAAATTCTAAGTTTGCCAGCTTTGGCAGAAAAAGGCAATTTGATGAAAAAGTACCTACAGCTGGGATGAGTTCCCTTTATATTCTCCAATACAGAACAAGAAATTACTCCTAGAAAGGCTATTTTAGGAACAGTTAAATAATCAAATGAAAAACATGCAGCATCAAGTGCAACGGGACGTTAATTCAGGCCTCCGACCAGCGCCAGCACTGACACAGCGGGCACGATGTGCCGTGTTACACAGCTTTAACAAGGGCTGTGACTCAGAACGTGAAAACAAAATTCCCCAGGTGTGTGCCCAGCGCTCACCATCCAAAGCCACACCTTGCTGCCTGCAGTTACCGGGCAGTTAGCAGAACTCTGCCAGCACAGCCGCATTACCTGGCCAGGAGTAGCGACAGAAGAACACTTGGGCTCAGGGCAGTTGAGGCAGTGGACCTGACCATCCCTGATCTGTATTTCAAAGTAGTCCTTCAGGCAGGCTTTGCAGTAGACATGGCTGCACTCGGTGAAGTACATACATTCACTGCCCAGCTTCTCACTGAAGCAGATATTGCACAAGTACATCTTACTGTTAAAGCACTTTCTTCTCTGAGCCTGATCAAAGTCCAAGATCTCCCTAATCAGGCTTGATAAAGATTCCACATCCTGCACAGCTCTTTCATCAATGATTTCTTCATCAGCTGCCGCAGAGCCTGCTGCACCACCACAATCCTTCTCGGCATCTAGAGGGACCAAAGGTGTCCTGCTCTGAGCACTCCCTTGATGGCACATTTTTAGCTCATATGGGGAGGAAATATTCAGGTAACTCAGTGTTTCTTCCTTCAGGAACTGCATCCAGGCAAACAAGACCACACAGCCTCGATTCTCTTCCCATACATTGTCTAAATGCTTGCAAAGAGCACTGAGCTGGAAAAGAAAACCACGACTTCAGATTTCAGGAAGATCTGACAACTCATTACCATTTTCCTCTCCCATGGACTTCATTTAACGCAAATTCAGGAATTCAATTCCTGCATTTTTTATGTAGACATAGAAGACATAAATCTATGCTCAAAGATGCAGGCTTGTAACTCTCAGAAGAGCGACCAAATCAAAACAGGTAGGAAACAAAAGAGCCAACTGAAAGAGAGAGGTAATTGTACAGGTCTTGATTTTCCTTTATCTACTACATTAACATCCAGCAGAACACTGTCAGTTATTAACTTACTTAGGACCACCACGTGGTCAAAATGTTAGAATTACTCTGCAAACCTGTGCTTGGGAGAGCCATTTGCCACTGAGGGTAAAGGCAGGCGGGGAGGTTGACGGGTAGTCTGGTGGGAGCTCAAAATTCAGCACGAGGGGAGGCAGAAAGCAGACGGTGTACTCAAACCCGTTCTTCTGGAGGCTGTCTGCAGAATTGCCTGAATCAAAGACAATTGAGACAAAGCGAGAAATAACAAGAAAATGAAAACCAGCCAGCCACAGCTATTTACAGCAGCACCCGAGATCTCTCTTTTCATTTGATAATTTCTAGATTTAAAATTATTTATTCACCAGCCCTCAGTAACAAAACTTCCCAGTGCCATAAAACGTCACGGGGTTTTATGAGATTAAATCAGTAACTACCAGTACTGTGAAATACCAGGTCCTGCACAAACCAACAGCCTGGGAAGGCGAGCCCTCAAGAAAGAATAAATAAATAAATGAACTTGATTGTTCCCACAAAATAGTATTATTCATCTCTAACTTTGAAGCTCGCTGAAGAGGTTACGTGCACAAGGATGGAACCCAGAACCCAACAACATCAAAAGCACAGGACAGGGTCAGTCACGGATAAATATTCCTGTAGGTTACCAGCACACCTGAGCGCGCACCAGGAATTTAGGATAACAAAATTGTCTCAACTCACCACTCACAAAAACTTTGAAGTTTTGCGGCAATTCCAAGCAAATTCTTGTTTCTCCTCCTTGTGCAGACTCTGCTCTCTTAAACTCATCCTCATCGTAGATGCTAGCCAAGGCCAGCAGCTCATCCTCCTGAGCTTCTTTGTCCTCCGAAGACATTTAAATTTTCTGCGGAGACAGCACCACGCTACAGCATCACCTGAGTTAACGCGGCCTATTCGATAATTGACTGTGGGTATCTACTTTATTCTACTGCAGTAAGATTTAGAAACCAAAATACCTGATACAAAACAATGTAAAATATAACCCAGAATTTTTACATGTTTGAAAAAAATAGAGATAATTTTATAAAACACAAAACACCAACAGAACATCAAAGGCTTCAAAAGCAAAGTGTGCTGGTGGCTGGGGACAGCTGGAAGAACAAAAGTGAAATATGACGAAGGCAAAAGTAACACAGAGATGTTTTGTTAGCATCTGAAAGGGAAAATGTCAGAAAAGAAGAAAAATGACCTTGCAGCAGTTCCTCTCAGCCCCCATTCTAGAAAATGACTTTCTGATCACAACTGTTGAAGCTGTCAATAAGGCGCCTCAAATCCTCCAGAGACACCTTGGTAATGCTCCCCCCTCACGCCTCAGTTTGTGGTTTGGTGAAATAAAGCCGGGGCTCAGGCGTTACCTTGGTGTTCACGGCTGCCGGCGAGGAGCTGCGGGTGCCCAGGGCCGGGGCAGGGGCGCTGCTCATCCCCTGGGCCAGCGGCGGGCAGGGGCTGCTCGGGGTCCGGCCTCACCGTGCCAGGGCCGCGGCTCGGGGCTCCGGGGCCCGCCTGTGGGCAGAGGAACGACAAAAACCTGAGGGGGAGCCAAGTCCTGCGGGAAGCACGGCGCGCCTGGAGCCCCAGCAGAGCCCCGGAGCCGCCTCACAACCCCCAGCCCGGCAAACACCGGCTGCCGGGACCCAGCTCTATACATATAAAGAAAAAAAAAAGGAAAAAAAGGCAAAAAATAAAAGCTGAAAAGCGCCACCACCACCACCACCCCCCCCCAGCCCGGGCACACCCGCGGGGCCGCCCCCCGGGCCGAGGCCGCTCCGGGAGCTCCGAGCCCTGAGGCCGAGCCCGGCCCCGCCGCCCCCTCAGCCCCCGGTACCTCAGCGGGGGCAGCGCTGGGCCCGCGGCCGCTCAGGGCCGGCACCGAGAGGGGGCCGCGGGCGGCGGAGGCCGAGGGGGAGGCACCGGCCCCGCCCCGTCTCCGCCAGCGGCCCCAGCGCCCCCGGCGGCCGGAGGAACGCGGGGCACGGCCCCGGTCTGCCCCGCACCCCCCCACCCCCCCTTTTGTCACGAGAAACGAGAGGTTGAGGAGGCAATCCAGGAGAATCCAGTGCATTTATTTCTTCCGGGTGTTTCAGCTCTGGGTTTTTAACACATACAAAGTAATGGTTGCGAGTTTAATGACAAGCAGCACTAGAAGCAAATTACTGCGTAAAACTCATAGAAAAATGGGTTCTGTTCCTGAAAAAGAAAACAAGCATTCCAAACAAAGGCCTCATGAAGGAAGCAAGCGTACCCCTTAAAAAAAAGTGTTAGGAAGTAGTCGGTCAACTTTCAGTATAGGCAGCTGGACTACACGTCCTCATTCCTTCTACAAGCACCTAATTGAGCTAGAGACAAAGACTTCTTGTAGTCTAACTAGCTGGGGAACATACACTTCCCTATTTAAGAGCACATTCATAGTCCAATCTGTTAAGAGTATACAGTTGCTATTCTACAGACTAGGTAAATGAGTCTGAGTTTGGGCTGACTATCCCTGAAGCAAGGATACCAGCTAAGGACTAAAGGTACTGATCCTAGACCACTGCTTTGCATACCTTGTGTGAGTAGTAATTGTTCAAGTGCAGATCAAAATAAAACTAGAGTTGTGTGTTAACACTTAAACAATGGCTAGACTAAGATAAACAGATGAAAGACTATGCTGCAGGCTCCCTCCCCCATTATTTTCCTTGTAGTCCTAATATTAATGGGCATCTTCTTATAAACACGTGCTATGATCCACAAGAGAAAGTGAACAGTGTAGCAAATTAGACTTGAGCTTTTGCAGTCTCACTTCTTTAAAAGAAGACTGGGCCTGAACATGCTTAAAGGAGACAGCTTAGGGCTTCCCAGGAAGTTCTAGCTACAATGGACTATGGCAAGAAATACTGCTTATTTGATCAAGTAGTTGCTACCTAAGTATTCTGATGTTAGGCACTGACCAAACCTCTCCAAATAGTACTAAGAGTGCTGTGGTATCCACTTGCTTCAATTTGTATTCAGAACATACAAAGTCAACAACTTAAAGCTTTATTGTAGTTTGCAATAATATAAACAAGTACTGAAATTTAGTCAATGTCCATTTCAGGAAGCTTCTTTTCCGTAGCTGTTGGGGCAGCTGCAGCACTCTGTTCATCAGCAGTCTGGGACCCACTGTTGCCATCTCCCTGGCCTTCTACTGGTCCATTCGGTTCAGCTGGTTTCTGCTCCTCCTTTGGGAGTTCAACTTTGGGTTTTGGCTTTGTGACTATAGGATTACAAATACTTGTCAACTCCTAGGAAGGAAATTAAATATTGTTAGAAGTTAAAGAACAACTGTTAATATGCAAACATGTTTGCCACATCTACTTTTGTCACCAGCTAGGTATCCAAAGTTGAAAGGTAATGTTCCCTTGTACACATCCAACAGAAATACCTCACCACTGTCCTTCTGTTACAGATTTCTCAGTCTTCCTCTTAGCACACAACTAGATTAAGAAACAGGTTTGTGAAACCCAGGAATTGTGTATAAAGACTTACTTTAGTTTTAGCTTGTATGTCTTTAGCTTTTATAACTGGGTCCAAAGTAAGACTTCTCTTGTTTTGAAGATTAAGTTTATTATTCATCCACTCCATAGCTTCATTTGCACTCTTCTCCACTTTTGCTACGTCTGCTTCATCTAGATGGTCATACTGCTCATCCTGAAACAGGTTAGTAGTAGCTGTGTAAATAAGTACTTTAAGCATGCAAATTAAAGCTAAAAGTTCAAAGGAATTAGCATACAAAGTTCTACAAAGACTGAACTAGAAGGCAATTCTGGTTAGCAGAGCAATTAGCCTGCACACCCACAGATCTAATCAGACAGAAAATTGAAGTTCTACTGCTGCTATTCTCCCCTCCAAGAGGGATCAAGATCTGATTTAGACTGCCATTTTCAAGCCAACGCCCACTTCTGAAAATGTGGCAGACAGAACTCAGCAGCTAATCAGGAGGTTACACCATCTTTTTGATTAGCCTTAGTAAAATTCAAAATAAGCTTTATTTATTGCATTTTTATTGCATTATTTCCTTGTATTTGCCAGAAATTAAGCATGGAAATACCTTTGCTTTGAATGCATGAACAGTCTTCATGTACTGTTGAATCTGCTTCCCTAAGTCCTCAAATGCTTTTGGTCTTTCCTCTGATTCTTGAAATCTTGCTTGAATAGGCTGACCCAGAGTCTGAAACAAAGTAAAACAGCTATCAAGAAAGCGTTCCGAATCACAACAATGCTGCAAGATTTGACAGGACACATCAACATTCCCAAACTCTTCACCACATACCTTCAATTCTGTTAATTTATCAATGTAAACTTGTTTGGGTTGGTCTTCACCATCTTCATAAAGCCAGTTTTCTGTATCTTCCAGCTTCAGTGTGAAACTATTTCGATCCTGAAGCAATCAATACAAAATAGTTAGGCAAGATAATCCTAGTAGACTGCAGACTGTATTAAATGATGCCTGGAATCTTTCTGAAACATTTTTGTAAAGAACTTTGAAAGTGTTAATCTACTTTCACTGAAAAACAGAAATTCAGTAAAGCTTAGTGGCTGAGACCAGGCTTAAGGAAGAGCTTAGCTCAGTATTGTCACAAAAGCCTGTTTTTCTCATCTTCTGATACTCATCATTACTATGTTCTCAGACTTGGTCATAGAGTGAAACCTATCTTTAGCAAAGGTGCCGTGAATCTTACTTGGTTTGTCCCAGTTTTAGCTGATATACATTACCTAGGCACCACAGACCCCTTGCCAGCAGAGCTGCTGTTATAATCAATGGAGATACAGCTGAGGTTGGAGTGATTCACCTGATGACATGTAATCATCTACCTTAGAGTGATGATCACAACAAGCTCATATGGCATGCCAGGGAAAGCTAATTAATACCACAGGATTTCCATGCAACCTGTTCAGGTAGCACATTTAGTCAGACAAATCCCACCTACTATACTCCCAGATTGGCCTCTTCTTCTATTTTGAAACCATTCCTAAGTAATGACAAGAGCTGAAGTAGAATAGACTGCCTTAAAGATTGTCCAAGTGTTCCTTGTTTGTTTCAGTCAAAATACACACTGACAGCAGCCTCTTTTCCAAAAGAGATGCAGCAATTGAGCACCATATAACCTGGGTACCATCCACTTGTATGTAGTCCACATTTAGATTATTTTCACAGCCAGAAAGGTTAAAGATATTTCTTCAAATTTAGATTTTAAGTATTAAAGATGCAGTCTAAAGCATACTAAATACAGTCCAAGGTTATTAAAATACAACTGGTCATTGCAGGAAAACATTACAAGATGATCAAGCTAGCAGTACTTACATCTTCAGTAACAAATTTCTCATAAATACCGCAGAGTTTGTCTCTCATATCATACACATATTCTTCCACTGCATTCTTGGCATCATTCCTCTCCTTCTCTAGTTTATCCTGCATTATCATTTTACCCTGCAAACAAGTTGTCAAATTAGTTGGCTAAGAAGCTAATTACCTCACCAGGTGTCTTCACAATACCTGTTAACAAATGCTTAAGTATTTCAAAATCTTTAGTCAAACTATGGATAACAGAACTCTTCTAGACAGTACATCAAGAAAATCTCATTTCAGTTTAATATTGGTGGGACATCCAACATAGCACAGTCTACCCCAGATGAAGAACCAGCCACCATCATGGTAGCAGCTGCCAAACAGCTTTTAACCATAGCTGATTTTGGACACAATCACTGAATATCACCATCTTTTCTGCAGAACACATCTCCAGTAAGAGTTACAGCATTTAACAAGAATAATACATTTCTGGCTCTATGGGGCACTGTTGTTCACCCCAAAGGTGCTGTATTCACCTTTCCCTAACCACCACTGACATTTACCAAGCTTAATGAACAGCAAAACTCCCCAGATCTACTAGTGACATTTTTAGCTTGGGCAAGTACGAGTTTACCTCATTCTCAATGAATAAATTCAGCATGTCTTTCCCTATCTGCCACACCAGCTGATTCTCAATGGGAAGGTCCACTGTAGTAGTCTTCACTTTAGCCTTCTTGGCTTGAGGCGGCTGATCCACTTTCTTGTCTTTTGAGTCAGCTTGAGAAGTCTGCATTGAAGGAATATATTCAAAGTAAAAACCAGCATCATCAGTTAGTTCAAGCTGAGTATTCATGATTGGCAACAGAAACAAGTATTAACAAGTCAGTACATCAGCATTAGAAGTGCACATCACCATTCTTACATTCTACCTGCCAAAAGGAGTCAGAACACAACTGCTGACCTCTTCTCAGCACACTAGCTACAGTCATGGGGGTGATGCCCCAACCCTGATGCCGCCTTTTAGTATTTAAGTTACTGAAAATTATGATTTCTTTTATGAGCAAGAGTTCACCCGTTTTACCAGTACAAGGTCACCTGACAGGCCTGCAATAATCTATTCATGTATTTAAAACTCATTCACAATAAAGACAACAAGTATTTCAAATACAAGTTTAGCATCCAAAGCTATGACAAAGGTAGTGGATATGTTCACACACAACTTCTTCTGTAAGATTCAGAAGAACGTGTAATCTTCCAGATTTTTATTTTACCTCCATTTCTTCAGACTCTCCCTTATTTTCAGGTTGGGCCTGCTGTTGTTCTTCAGTCTTCTGTTGCTCCTCCTGGTCTACCTGCATCTTCTGAAATCCATAAAAAGATTCAGTTTAATGCATATGCAGAGCACTGCTTCAGCTCTTAGGCTGATCACTTTACTTGCACCTAATGTTCTTTAGGCAAGAGTACATTCATGTATACCTCAAAGTCATGGTTTCAAGAGATCTGTCACAGGTGTGACATACATAAATCACTACCTAATCACACCTGTATCTTAGGTGCTAGACACACCTACTAAATCCTTTTACAATTTCTAGAAACTTTCCAGAACCTGACCAATTATGCTTCATGATGTCTTCCAAGTAGCTAACAGCAAGCAAAGTCCATTACCTCTTCCTCTTTTGCATGCTGATCTGTTTCCATAGGCTCTTCGTTCTCATCAGATTTATGAACTTCCACTAGAGATGCACTTGAAACACTGAAGATACCATGGATATTTACTCTAACTTTGACTTTCACTTTTGAACTGGATCCATCTGTTTGAGGAGTGACCTTCTGAACCAAGAAGTGAGCTAAACAACCCCAGAAAGAAAAAACACTTGATTAACTTCACATGAAATTAAGTAAATTCTATTGCTGGCAGCAGATTGCCAGTACACACTCTAAAGATATCAAAACCTACTCAATCCAAGCAGTTTGACCTTTTCATCAGCAATACTAGGACACTTATTAGAAGTTGTCTATGGTATGCTGTAAATCTGGAGTTACTTTTATCAGAGTATGAGACCTCACAGTTCTGAGTATGCCCCTTTCAGGTTTGCTTCAGCATCAGTATTCTCTGGTTTTAGAATACTTGTCCATAAACTTCATGTTACTCCATAGATTTTATTGCAGATTCATGGCTTTGTAAACCTGTCCCTACAGCATTTGTAGTAGATTAGACTTTCCAGACTATGTAATTAAAAAGAAGTCTGGAAAGATGTACAAGATGATTAATCAAGTTTAAAACCACAGAATGGCCTTAACTACCTATAGCCGGATCTGGGTAAGGCAGTTCCTTGGGAGAGCTGTAGTATGCCTCAAGAGTGAAAGGTTCCTTTCTGTAGAATGTGAGTACTTTAGAAAATGGAGCAGGATGGTTCTTGGGAAAGACCTCACAGTCACTGCAAGAGAAAACAGTACTTGTTTAGCACGAGGTGCCACTTCTGACAAAGTTAGCAAAACATTTCCAGATATTCTTTACAACTTATGGAAAAGCTTAAAAAGTAACAAAAGATCTGGTGTTTTATATGAAAGTAAGCACAACAGCAATGTAGGAAGTGCTAAACTTTGCCATCCTTTTCTCCCCTACTGTCACTAACTTCAGTGAAGGTCTCAAAGTTTGAGATGTTAGATGGACATTGTTCTAAGTACTACCTCCTCTAGTTGTTATCAGTTAGTTTTAAGCTGTATGTAATCACACAAGAAGACTGAACATTATTTTTTACCTTAACCCTTCTTCTGCTGGTGAATTCCATCGCAAAGAAATGGGATATGGTATCAAGTCTGTGATAGAAAATTCTCTCACTTTGAAAGCCGGGGATAAGATAGCACACTGAAAGAACAAAGGAGTTATATTACAGAAATTCAGACTTCAGGTGAATAGTAATTTAATTCAGCAAGTAGCTATTTAAGCTGCTTAACATGTAGGATTACTCTAAGTTAAGGGAGACTAATGCTGATTGATGGACTCAGGAACTGCATAGTAAACACTACAAGCGTTTATGTACCCTTCCTTTTCAGGAAGCTGTCATGATCAATACATGTTTTAATTTAGAACAATCATGCCATTGAGTTTTTTTAGTGCCAGTGCAAGGAATCAGAAAATGTAAACCAAAGGTTTTAGTGACAGTATCAGTTGTTGGTTTGATTTTTTTGAACAAATCATAACAAAACCCCTTTTTAAACGGATTACATTCCAACAGCTGGTTTGTACCACAGATGGAACAGAGATAAGCACATATTAAGCATTTGAAGAGGAAAATAAGGTGATCATAGCAAAATTAATGTGCATTCAAAAGATCATAGCGCTAGTAACTACAGAGTATTTACTACTGCTTATGCCATTTGGTGATTCTGGCCTCAGCTCAGGACAGATTTCCATTAGCAAGAACCCAAGTTTTCATTTCCATCCACATCATTAAGCAATTGCCAGATTACAAGTTTATCAGTAGCCCTGTAAAGCTTTGTTTAATTTAGGCTCCCAAAAGGAGCCTGCAAAGGAAAGAAAGTCCTCATATGACCATTATCATACTACCAGTTTCCAGCCACAGCTGGAGCAGAGTGTATATTTCACTGCAGACTATACTGACACACTGATTTTGCTTATACAAACAGCACAAAGGAGTCACTTAAAACTGCCACTCTCATTTTTCCCAGCCACCTTGCTGGAGCTTATGTGAATCCAGTCTATGATGCACATGAAGTCATCTTCATGTTACCTGTGGACTTCAGCTCAAGTATTTATGGATTTCAATAAAAATATTCACAGCTAAAGCACACAGCACTTTTTACCTGCAGCGCACAACCTCGTGCAACAGCCTCATCTGCATTCAAAGTTGTACTGACTTCTTTGCCAAAAAATTTACTGATCTTCTCTTTTACAGCAGGGATTCTTGTTGTACCACCAACTATTTCTACCGCATAAATATCCTCCTTCTTTAACTCTAGAAAGGAGTCAGACATTAGTTTATTGAATAAACTGTTCTGTTTTAAGTGAATACACTGACATTGTAAACTACATTATACTAGACCAACCGTTATTATAAGCTTGTTATTATAAGCTTGTTCTAAATTTCTAAGCAGTAAGAATTTCAGGTCTTAGATTCTGTGAAAAGGTTCTAGAAAGCTTAAAACTAAGCCAGAAAAGGTTAGCTGTGCTAATCAGCCTGCCCAAGTTCTGTCAGCAGCCAGAGGAAGCTTGTATTAAGGACATCTCCTTTCTGCATGCAGAATACAGAACGAATACACACTTACTGGCTTGCTCCAGCACACTGCGAAGGGGTGCTTCTACTCTTGCAAGGAGTCCATCACACATCTCTAAAAATTTGCTTCTGTTAGAAGACACCAAAAATAAAACTATAGCATACCATAAGCTAGTTAAAGCTGCAAATAAAACAGGATGCTAAGATTGAAATAATTTTAAAATGCTGCAGTGTGTACTCTCCCCAGTCCTAGCTTTACACTTAGTTATTTCACATCTGTTCCTAGTAATCTAGGCATACTTGCAACCTTTATAGCCCTTCCTCTTAGTTCAAGGCCACTGAGCTGCCTTTAGAGATCATCATTTCAAGCAGAACCCCTGCACAAGCTTCTCTTACATTTCCCTCCTCCCACCAATCCTGAACACCAGTACTTTATACCAAGTTTCCTCCCAGAAGGAAGGAACTTGAATGAAGTACGCTCTACAGCTTACCTTTGTAAAAGTATATACATTACCTGTTCATTGTTCCAGACACGTCTATGTCATTCATGAAGCATTCAATGTTCATTGGGAGATCAGAGGCATTAGCGCTCATCAGTTTTTTCAGTTTTTCACATTCTTGGTATAGCCTCAGTAATGCACGTATCTTTGACTTGATGTCTAATTTATATTTCTTTCCAAATTCTTCACAAAAGTATTCAACTAACATTTCATCAAATTTCCTGCCTCCGAGTGTTGTGTCAAATGCTGTAGCAAGAACCTTAAGAAAATTGAACTCTTCAGTAATAGTACAATCAATCATTGCTTCAGTGAAACTGATCAGTAGTTAATGTCAAAGCACTGTTTCAACATAGCTTTGAATCAAAGCAAGCCTATCACAGCATTACTGCAGATGAAGAAACACTGGCACAGGCACAACAAAAGGATCCATTACTGTTCATCTATATCCTGCCCTTGCCAGTAAGGGATCTTTTGATGAGCCTTGTCTAGAAGGCTAACCCCTTTCCAAATAATATTGTGCAATGTATGAGATGACTACGGGACATAGCTTAATTCTTGCTGCCAGTGAGTTTTTATTTCAGGGCAACCTCACTAGCAGGTGCCTCACTAATATCTGATGTCTAGCATGAGTTACAGCTGCAGTAGTAGTTGTACACATCCTAAAGTCTTTTTAAAAAGCCTACCAAACCTGAGCAGAGGTTTACCTATGACTTGTACCTGGTACTAGCTATGTTCAAAATGTTATCAGAGAAAGCTATCATTAACAGACAAGTGCTAGCAGCTCTACAAGTATTTGACCTCTTTGTGAATGATAATTTTCTCAAATGACAGCAAACACACATGCTCCAAGAGAAGGATATCCATTACCCCAAATGCTAAAAAGTGGCTAATTTACTAATACATGCTCATTTTTGATGATGGAATTGCCTGAAGAACACCTGCAGTCCTCAGCTGATTCTACTCTAACATTGTGAGCTTGATACTTCACACAGTGTAGGTTCTGTGAGACTGAACAAGGTTCAGTTTCTACATTTTTAACTGCTTTGCTATCCAGCACTGTTTATATCCAAAAGCATCTCTTCAATACTTCTACAGCTTCAGAACAGCAGAAACAAGTTTGAGAAGCACAAACTAGGTGAAGTTTCTTCATAAAAGGAAACAACTACAAAGTGTATATTTTCATAACTTTTGCCTTCTTGTTTCACTTCCCTATGCTTTCACTTTGTTTCTCTAGTGAAGGGAAAACAACTGGACCTGCAGAAATCCTGACTAAAAAAGCTAACTAATAAATGCTAACATTTGTGGCAAAACAGTAGCATCTTGGCAACTTACACTGAAGTACACTAACTTGCTTAGCTTCCCCTTTTTTTCCTTAGTCATTAAGAAAAATTACTCTTACATGAGCACCACAGTAAGCATTCAAAACAGAAGACTGCACCTACACCTTTCTAGGAATTTGTTTTCACACTAGATCTTATGACTTGAGTATTTTTTGTTTTGAAAGCAGCACCCAAACATCTGTAAAAATTGAATCCAAGCTTTTCATTCTTTGCCAAAGTACACTGATCAATGTACGTTTGCTTCTTCTACATATCATTCAAAAAGCTCCCTCATTCCCTGCCCTACTTTCAACTCTAAAGTGCAAGTTTAAAAATACAAATTGAGCTGCCTGGACATGCTTAGGTAAAGACAGGCAAGCTTGCCTGTAACAGCATATGCACTGATGAATATTTCTATTGGTACTTAAAATAAATGAGTAACAGATTCTTTACTTTCAGTTTTCCTTTGTTGAATGCGCAGACAGAAACTTGGTATGCAGAGTGCCCCATATCCACAAACACAACATTCCGTGGCTTCTCTTCTAGGGCAGGCAGGTCTTGCTTATAGATTCCATATGCAAGGGCAACTACACAGAAACAAGAGTTGGTACAGTTAGGGCATTCAGATTTGTAATTCCTTTAAGTAGTAGCTGGTACAGCAGTAAAGAGCATTAACATTTCATCTTATTTTTCAAGCTACAGAGTTTTCTTGTTAAATATAATCCTGATGTAAAAATAACATGGAAGAACACTAAGCAGTATTAGCCCCTCCTAGAAGAGATACCGCTCCATTAAACAGGTATTCCAGAAGCATCTTTATGCCTATAAAGTAATGAATAGTGGGCTTTGGAAACTTAATGGCCAGCAGTTATTCCAGAGGACATGGATCAGTGACAAATTAGAAACCATTTTATCTAATAAAACTACAGTGATAAGTGATTTAAAGGGAGAGAAAGTAAGACATTACCTGCAGTTGTTTCATTGATTATTCTCAGACAGTTGAGACCAGCAATCTGTGTAGCATCCATCACAGACCTCCTTTCTGCATCTGTGTAGAAGCATGGAACCTGCAAGATCAGATATTCATTATTAGCATTTAAGACCCATCCATAGCAAACAGTCACACAAACATGTAGAGACTGCACAGAGCACAGCAGCTTTCCTTCACACCCCACCCGAGAGTTACCCTTCCAATTTGTTTCGATGTTCATTACATCCCTGTTCTTCCCCCTCTATCACAGCTGAAAAGGCAAGAGGTGTGAACCTTCCTTCACTCCCTCTCACAAACCACTCATTTTAGGAGCACAGAACAAGAAACATATCAAGTATTCTGATAAACAGCAGAAATTGAAGGCACTCTGTCATTAGCAAAGTAAGTCCAGCTTTGGGGAAGACATGAATAAGACTCAGTCTGAAGTAGAAGAGAAAGACCCGAGACACTGGTAATAGCATTAAACTGCCAATTAAACCTAAGGCCTTTTCAGTTTATGACACTAACAACGTACAGAAGCCTTGGTTATCACATACTTACCGAAACAACACAGTCAACTACAGGCTTCTTAAGCGCATTCTCAGCTGTCTCTTTTAATTTGGTAAGAAGCATTCCAGTCACCTGTTCAATAGTAAAGTTTCTTTCTTCTTCCATATACATGACCTTCAAATAGAAGTTGTATGTACATTACACGGTCTTCACTGAAAAGAAGCTTCAAAACTAATGCAGCCCCATCTTATGTACAGCAAGTAAAATACATAACACTGGAATATGCATTTGAGAATTCATATAGACAATGCTACTTTGGGCACAGTTTTGAGTCTTGATTGTTCAACAGTGTCTAGGATACTTCTCTCCCCGCTGCTCTGAAGTAAGTTGACCAGTTATTGCTAAAATCCGGATCAGAGATCCAGGTATGGGTTCAAAAGGAAATTTCTGCCACTTTACCTGACATGTAAAGCTCACCTCTTACATCCTTGCAATATATGAGCAGCAGCTAAATTAAGTATGTTGGTCAAATAGCTGCCTTCCAAACCCACCACAGAAAGAAATGCATTGATAAAGTGGTCTGTGTTGAACCGACTTTGCAAGGAAAAATAACTGCAAAATCAGTCTCACCTAGCACTTGGTAAGACCACCTGCATTATTCACCTTTTATTTAAGATTTGATTTTTATAGTCAGAAAAGAACAGAAGTCACAGCAGGTAGATCCAAAACCAAGAGATAAATGGAAGCATCACTTTCTTCTCCTTGTTCTTTAAAATACTCCAGACTTACCTTGATGCCAGTTGAACCTGTTGGCAGCTGGACAAGTTCATAGGCAAGGCTCGTTTTTTCAGCTTGAACAAAGGGATCTGAGAATGCACGACCATGAAATCTTTTAAAACTTTGTACTGTATTCTTTGCATTTGAAATAACCTAGAGGAAAAGAAATCTTTAATACAACTTGTCAGGGGAACATCTGAATTTCAAACAGAAGACTACACAGCTACACAGAGTTTGGTTCTCAGGCTTCTCTTGCTGAAGATTTGTCATTGGTATCTTAATAGTATCAGGGCAGATGCTAGAAGGCAGCTTCCCTCTGATCTCTCAGGTAACCTACAAGAATTAAAGATTTAAAGTAAAATGTATGCCTGAAAACTGAGCCAAGGGTCTATCAAAACCACAAAGTAGTTAGCATTTCATTCTCATAGTGCATACATAAGATACAAGAAAGCGTCTTCCCCATTTACCTGTTTCCTACCACCCTACCTTTCTACTGTGCTGTAGCCAGTAAGTTACCAAGTGTAACAAGCATAGTGATGCAGATTCCACATCAGGTCCATCACATGCATGTGACAGTCAACAGGTGGGTATTCTTACAGAACAGGACCTTGTCAGGAAGCTTTAAAAAGTCAGGAGGACCCCAAGATGATACTGTCAACTTGATTTAACTGACAAAAGGTAAGGTTTTTTTTAAACAGCAAAGATCAGTGCAAATGTAGAAGTGAGAAAATCATTGATGTTTCACACAATAAACTAGTATCCTAATTTAATCCTTCCATTTATACTACAAGATATACTCACAATAATGTTCAAGCTGACAATGTTTACCTGTGATTCAGTTCCAGTGAAATGTATTTCTTAAGTAACCTGGGTTTGTTTGGTTTGACTTCCTGTAAGTCTACTTTCTGCATGACAAACCTCATTATCTACTGGATCTCTGTATCAATGCATTTCTTTAAGCTAAGCAGACACCCAATTCCAGAAGAACATCTGCATTGAATTCTAGTGCAGTTCTGCTCGAGTGCCATGATTGTGTCCAGTCATTTTTGTGTTCTAGACACTGAATCTTCACACATCTCTAGGTATTTAGGCTACGAAAAATCAAGCATTTGAATAGTCACTTCCTGTAGAGCACTCCAAAAAAAGTTTGACTGCTGTTTCACAGCAACACAATATACAATACAGCAGGACCCAAACGTCATGAGCAGAACAAGTCAGCTAAACTTCTTCTTGGTCCTTAAAGCACATTTACCTACCTACACAAACATAAACTCTTGAGTAAGAAAGTTTGAGACATTTAGGCTGTAACTCAAGCATGAAGAGTCAAGGAGCTATATGAGATAATCAGGTTTGTCCCCTTTCTACTACACGTATGCCCTTGAAGAGTTTTATGGAATATAGCCGCAATTAAAAAACTACCCTAATCCAGAGAGATAAGCTAAGGTAGGCTGAAACACTATTGCTTGTTACAAATGTAAGTTCTGAAGCCAAAGGGTTTCAGATTTGAGGCAAAAACGGTTTTTCCCCCCATTAAACACACCCTTATATTCCTATCCAAGATGATAGAGCAGCATTACAAACTGAACAACTGAATTAAGTTCAGCTGTTTGTCACAGTTAGACACTAGGAAGCCAGTTCAGAGCCCTTTTAAGCTTCACATATGAGAAAGCCTGTGATAGCCTGATTTTTGACCACTGAAGCTGCTTTCACCCAAACTGTACACTCACCTGGCTTTTAGCTGCAGCACCAATCGAGCGATTCTTGGGTCCAAAGGCTATACATGATCTAGAACAAGAACAAAGATTGGTAGCAATTGGTACCCCTGCACTGAACATCAGCAGTCAATGCTTTTTGGTAGGAGTGTTGACAATTAACATTTGGTGCATTAAGAAAGTTGATTGCTTTGCATACAGGGAATCTATTCCTGTGACCTCTGGAAAGAAGCAGGCACCCAGTTTCCAACTTAAAAGCTGTGCTGCTCCTCACTGAAGAGCAGCACTAGAACTCATTCACACTACAACAAGTTCTATAGCTAAGTAATAAAGGGGTAGACACTGATCTTAATAATTATCCTTGTACATCACCCAAAGATAAATTGTTAGCCAATAATACAGGAAACAATCAACTGATCAGAAGAAAGAAGAGGCAAGTCAAATATTAAAAAGTTACCCCTACATATCTATACAAAATGCTCATTAAACTCCTCAGTTTAAGTAAACCCTTCAAGCACAGGAAGAAAAAAAAATGCAGATGAAGACTGGTGCTCATGGGTTTCATCTGCACTCACTGAAAGAAAAATGCAGATTAACAAAGAAAAACTGTACTTCACCTCAAGCTCTGCTTAGAGCTTGCAGTTCTAAGAAAACAGAAGAAAACCTCCTTTTGGAGATATTCCTAGCCCTACTAAGCTCCTTGACTTACATATTTAGCAAACTGTATCAACCCTAAAGTAAATCCAAGCTCCTCATACCACTGAAGTAGTTACAGAGGAAAGGCTGCCATTATGCAGATCGTTGCTATTAATGAGACATTCACAGCCCAGTGATCTCTGTGCAGCAAACGAGACAGCTTTACAGCAGGATTATGCCACCGGGCTGCCCCAAGAAACAAATTCCAATTCTGCCCAATGTTTAGAATTGGTCCTCTGAACAGAAACTGTCAGAAACAGAACGGAGGGACGGAGATAATTACCTTGGGTTTTCATTTTGAAAATATATGCACCCAATTTATTAATAGCTTAATAGATGAAACAAGGCCCATCCCCTTAAGCAAATATTACAACCAAATTAACGTTTGGAGAATAAACCTTCTAAAGCAATTATTCATGGGATTAGTTAATGAAGAGCAAGGCTCGTTGGCGCTAGGCAAACCCCAAGGCCCACACTGGAAGGAACAGGAGCTGCAGTGCTACAGCTAGAAACCTGACCAGCACCGAGCAGGAAGCTCGTTATTAATTCACCTGGCTCTCCAGAAAGAAATTCTGGCATGAAGGTGAATCTGTGCCTTTCTCCTGAAGGAAAGGACATGCAGCTGCTAAACACAGGAGCCATCGGCAGCGTTCAGCACACCGCCGCTCCCTGCATTAGGGCAGAGCTCTGCAGCCCTGTCAGACTGGTACCTCGAGGTGGGGGTTGTCTCCAGAAAGGGTTAGAGCACTGTGACCAAACAGGCAGGCTGCATTACAGATCTGGAATAACTTCAGTTCTAGGAGCACACATCTGCGTTAACCACGCTTGCACCTGCTCAGCACGGAGGCAGCCGTGCCCCTGGACAGCCCCACGGCACCGGGGCAGCCCAGCAGAACCGTAACTGAGGGGGGAGCAGCCCGCCAGCCTCATTCCCCAAATTGCTTCAAAGCAGCCAGGGTAACCCATTAAGTACAAATTACACTATTAATTACACAACTTACTGGAAGTTGAGTAACTTGCTGTAGCATTTTAAATAGAAACATAATCGCAGTGAAGGTCAGCTGAGGTCTAAGGCAGCAACTGAAGGAGGGCTTTGACCTCCCTGCTGCACCTCGCAGCTACCTGCAGGCACTGCCCTGCCTGCCCCTATTTTGGCAGACACCCACAGCCCCAGCAGCACGCTGCCACCACACCGAAACACAGCACCGGCCTCCTAAGGTCACTCACAGCTACTCGGTGTAACTCAAGCACCCTCTTCCTCGTGGGTAAGGAAACTGCCTTAATCCTCCTCCCGCCTCTAGCTTTATCTCCTCCACTTCTGCATTTCAGGAACGCCACTTCCAAGGACAGCTGTGCGGCACCACTTTTGGATGTACAAATCCAAACCCCGCAGGGTTGTAGGAGCACAGCAGAGCCACAAGCAGGTTCGGTCACAGCACCAGCCAGGCCCCAGAGCTGCAAGGGGAGCGTTGGGCAGGGCTCACAAAGCTCACTTGCTGAGCCAGGCCCTCTGCTTTCAGGACATTTTGGTGGCTGTGCCCACCTCTCAGCATGGATGTGCCTGCTCAGGGCGCTGCTTTCTGCAGGCCCTCAGTGTCTGAAGGAACCAGAACAGCGCCTGAGAGTGAAGCACCGCTAAGGGCATTCTCAATATAATTTTTGGGTTGACCTGTGTGGTGCCAGGAGCTGGACTCGGTGATTCCTGTGGGTCCCTTCTCACGCAGGATACTCTGTGATTTTGTGATTCTATGAATATAAGATAATGTGTAATAGGAAGGGGTGGATAAATTATCTCCTGGGCAGCGCGCTGTGCCGGGTGACTTCCAGCATCTCCCCTCTCCTTCAGTGTGGATCCGTGCAGCCCCCCAGGTACCCCGGGCACACCGCAGCTCCCCGGGACCCGGCTCCCACAGCTCCTGGGAGCCGCTCCGAGACGCCTCACGTTAAACATCCCCCTGATACCCCTACAATTATTGTCTGCACTACCGGGATACGCGAGCCCGGCCCTCCCCGCAGCACAGCCGGCGGGCTGGGGGCATTTTCCTCCATTTCTTATCCCGTGGAGCCCCCCTCAGCCCCCCCAGCCCACCTCAGGCCCGGAACAAAGCCGCGGAGCCCCCCCCTCCCCCCCCAATCGCCTCACAGGCCCCGACCCCCCCCCCCCCCCGCGCCTCACAGGCCCCGGGCCTCGCCTCACGGAGCTGCCCCCCCCGGCCCCCCCCGGGCCCCCCGGCCGACTCACGGCGTGCTGCGGTCGCTGTACTCGTTGGCGACGGTCTCGATGCCGCCGGCTCGGGCCACGGCCACGTAGCAGCTCTGGAAGCCCAGGTCGATGCCCACCACCGACATGGCGCCGCCCGGCCCGGCCCCGCCGCTCTGCACTGAGGCGAGTTGAGGCGCGGCCCCTTTAAATGCGCGGCGGCGGCGGCGCGGCGCGGAGGGGGGCGGGGCTTGGCGGGAGGGGGCGGGGCGAGGCCGGGCACTTCTGGAAGGATCCCGCCGGGCCGCGCCGCGCGGGACGGCAACGGAAAAGGGGGGGGAGGAAAAGGGGGGGGGGAAGATCTCGCGAGACCGCCGGGCCCAGCCAATCCCCGCCCCGGATGGGGGGAGGGAGCGCGGTGGCTCCGCCCCTCGGCGGGACGCACGGGGCCGCCCGCGCGTGGCCACGCCCACCCAGCGTGTGGCCACGCCCACTTCGTGCATACCACGCCCACCGCGTGCCTGGCCACGCCCCCCCCCCAGCGTGAGGCGGCAGCGGCCGGGCCCGAGGCGCGGTGGGGCCGTGAGGGGCCTGGAGGGCTCTGAGGGGCTCTGAGGGGCTCTGAGGGGCTCTGAGGGGCTTGGAGGGGCCCTGGGGAGCCTGAGGGGGCTCTGAGGGGCCGTGAGGGACCCTGGGCGGCTCTGAGGGGCTGTACAGGGCCGTGAGGGGCCCTGGGAGCCCTGGGGGGCCCTGGGGGGCTTGGGGGGCTCTGAGGGGTCCTGGGGGGCTCTGAGGGGTCCTGGAGGGCTCTGAGGGTCTCTGAGGGGCCCTGGGGGGTCGTGAGGCCCTGTGTGGGCCTGGCTGCGTCTCTGAGTTACAGGGAAATCAAACCAAACCCAGGCTGGACTCAAAGCCTCCCAGCCCAGGGCTGTGCCCAAAAATCAGTCAGTTTCCACCTCTGCTACTGCTTACATTTATCACGGTTCCTTTCCATCCTCGCAGGACAGCAGGCCCCTAACAGCACGTGAAGTATTGCTGTTAGCACATCGCAGCCCGGCCACTGCCCCATGTCACGGACCCTACGGCTGCATCAGCTCCCAGGGCAGCGCGAGGCCAGCAGGCTTGGGGGAAAAGCTGTTGGTAAGCGATTGACTGGGAAGGTGGCAGGGATTTTCACTCAGGGAGGAAAAGCGAAGAGGCTTTTTTCTTGCATGGCATAGGTCTGTCACCTGGTGAGAGCAGATCGACGCAGAAAGCTGCAGCGGACCAAGCACAGTGCTGGGATGACGGCAGGGCTGCTGCCCCTGGGGGCCGAGAGGAGCTGAGGGAGAGCTCTGCTGGGGGAGAGGTCAGGGAAGAAAGTGCCAAGGAGCAGCCGGTTCATCCCGACACAAACATGATTCAGATACTTTACTTACATTGCAAAACATAATGTTTGGGAAAGTTTTTAATTCTGAGATGAAACGTGCTGAAGGTACGGAAGCGCAGTGTGCTATAAATGGGACACTTCCAAATTCCCGGCCCTAAATTTACACCGCTGCGCCTTGTTTCAGTGATACAGAAGACACATGGCAGAGAAACTCAATATTTAAAGCAGGAAGGACTCTTGCCCCAAAGACTGTTGAGTAGCCTCAGCTCCGAGTGCTTGCAATTCCTCGCGGCGTGCTCAGTGACACTGCTTTGGCAGCTGTAGGTGGGCTGGGAATTGCATCATGGTGCTAATGACAGAATAATAATGAAGTGTTTAACCTCAGACGTCCTTGAGAGTATGGGAAAGTGCCAACAAACGGCACCAGCCTGCGTGGAGAGTATCACACAGCACATGCTCAAGGCACAATTAAAAGCCGGAATATCATCGAGTTTCCTCTTTTTTTTTTTTCACTTTCATTTTCAAAACGAGCAAAGCTGCCAGCGAAGGGCCGGCTCCCCGCTGCCCTCGCCTGTGGCTGCCTGGCCCCTGCCAGGGCGCTGTGCTGGATGGAGCTGGGCAGCCAGAGCAGCAGATGCTGGCCCTGGGGATAGAGGAGGGAGAGGGGCCACGGGCCCAAGCAGGCTGTTGGGACCGGCACGTACAGGCAGCTGGGGGAAAATGCCACAGTCAGCTCAGAGTCCGGGCTGCTGTTACATCGGGGTGTGAGATGGAACAGATTCTGCGGCCCTCCCCACTCTCTTTTATTTTCTCAGTGTTTTTGGTATAAAAAAATTGGACTTGTACTGTACAAAACGTGAAAAGTTTGTAATAAAACCTGCTGCCCCTGGAGATGGAAGGAGGGGAGAGGGCCCTGCAGGCACAAAGAGGCTGTTCTGATCAGCAGATACAAACAGCTGGGGGAAAATGCCTAAATCAGCTCAGAATCTGAGCTGGAGTCATGTTGGGTTTGATTCTGTGGTCTTCCCCACTCTTATTTTCTCAATGTTTTTCATATTAAAAAAATATGAAACTTCTACTGTACAATGCATGAAAAGACTGTAATAAATCCTGCTAAGAAATAAGCAGGATTTGATAATGGCTGAAATATGTAAGGCACACTGAACTCTCCCAGTACATACTCTTCAATAAGGCTCTATCATTCCTGATGACGGCTGTGTTGCAGTAGAGAGAGCAACTGTAAAATAGAAGAGCAAAGAACCGGTTGGGATAATTCGGCTTACTGGATTTTACCCACAGCCTCAAAAGGTAAGTCTTGATTTCTTTACTGTTTATGTTCCTTTGTGAAACAAACTGGGAGATGAAGCCCGCCTATGTCACTGTGGTGGGCAAAATGCACAGAGGAGGATGGAGAAGAACTGAAACATGAGAGCAAAAGGAGGGAGAAATGAGGAGTGGGAGGAAAAAAATGTCTGGAATAGCGGGCAGCCCGGTTTGAAAGCACATTGTTGGGCTGCATTTCCATCCATTCCCCAGTACAACAGTAAGGGACTAAAGAAAGAATGAACACAAGTTCAGTTACCTTTTATATCCCCTGTGGTATGAGCCTGATGCCCGTACCTTTGGTATGGTGGTGCTCAGCCACAGGGAAGGGACCTGACTGCTGGGAGGACGGGGATGCGTGTGCCTGCCCTGCTGGAGCCCTGGTGCCTGTCCTGCTGGCTCCCCTGCTCCACTTCTCCCAGCCTGGCAAACTGATAGCTCCCAGACCCACTGCAGAGGCAGAAAACTGCTTCAGTTCTTTGCTGATGTTTAGGGAGCACGCCTGAAGCGTGCAGGCTTGCCTCAGTTAACTTTGGGGATGGGATGTGTTAGGTGTGAAACGTGGACGTGTCCCACGGACGTGCCATCTGCTCGGGTGGGCACCAAGGTCCTTACGGTGTTTAAAGCTGTCCGGGTTAAACTCTCCGTCAGCTTCTGACAATGGGTTAGTGCTGGAAGAGAATTCCCAAGAGCCGGTGGATTTTAAGTTCCGTGGGTTTCTGCTTTCAATTAAAGGAGGTGTCTAGTATATTTTAAAAACTCTGTCATGAGATCGAATTATTCAAGAGGACCCAGAGCGTGAAAATCAGGAGTAAATAAATCTGACATGCTGAAAATTATGGGGGAAAATCTGCACATTTATCATTCCTTTCACTTGTTTTCTGGCACATTTTGCTAGAAATTTTATTTATTTAATTTTAGAATGTTAAGAAATAGCAAGGCAAAGCTCAGCTCTGAGGTAGCAAAGCAACGTACCACGTGAATTTACGTTGATTTCTAACATCAAAGCAGACATTGCCGCCTTCTGAGTAACTTGCCTTTTTCTTATGCATTTAAATACGTAATCTGCGAACCCCTACCAGACCTAAATATTCCTGCCTGAACATATTGCTTGTTTTTTTGAATGTGCCGTGTATGTTGCTACCAAGCTGCTTATGTGACTGCTGTGTATATGAACATGGGACAGAGAATGTATTTAAAACATAAGGATTATATGTGGCCTAAAACTTGGGTATTTTTTGAAGAAGGAATAATTTTCTGTTCTGTTGCCACCATTTCGCTGCTTTGAGTTGCAAACAGCTCCTCTGTATAATGACAGACACTGCGAACATCTATTCCTCAAAAGCCAAGGGTATGAAGAAAAGGAGAGGAGGGTAATGCATCTAGGTTAATTGACAGCCCCAAGACTTTTCTGAAACTTATTTCTCTTGGGAACTGCACAAATAAACCTCGGCCTGGCAGATTGAATTCCCTCTGATTTCCCATTATCCGCATGCTAAGCACAAGTGCTCACAAACCGCAGATCTGCCATTAGAGTATAGGAGCTAGGGCCAATGTTTTCAGGCTTTGTTTACAGAGGCATGTCTTGTAATTCATTAGCACAGGCTAAACATGAAAACGAATATGAGCTTAAAATAAGCCCGAGCTGGTGCCCGTCACAGGCTATTCTTTGGTGTGCTGTAAATAGCCCTTGCATGTCATCTAATGTATGGTTCATCGTGCTATTCTGGGCTATTCAGATACAGACGGGCTTTGCGAGCTCCTGAAGTGAGGGGAGCTGGAGTATCGTGTTCCCGAACTCTAATAAGAACCACACCACATATAACGTGGTTCTCAGAAAATCCTGGCTTGCCGTCCCGTGAAAAGTTATTCTGGGGCCATTTCCCCCAGCGCAGTTATCTCAAGAATTTGCAGTTAAATGGCTGTTAAAATACGTTTTTCCCTCTTATTCTGGTTTCCGTACTTTCAAGCTTGAAATGTGATTAGATTTCATGTGTTTACTAATGAAGCTGTTGCAGGTACTGAGGTGTCACAGCTAGATAGTGGCCCCCCAAACTACATCTTGAAGAATCCACTGAAAATTTGGCCTGACCCTTTTGCTGCAGGCTGGGAGCGAGGCACCGTGGGCAGCGCGTCCCTTTCGTCTGCCACCGAGGCTCCTTTGTATGCTGTGGCTGAATTCCCAGGGAAGAAAACCATCTGAACTTGCGGCATGTCCATGTAATACATTCCTGTGATCTATTTAATGATGTCAGCTTCCACAAGCTGCGCAAACCACGTCCCCGCTACGTCGACATGCTTCACGCGCCGTCGGGAGCCATTTCTGAGCTGTTGACACACAAAGATACTTCGTGTTCACTGAAATGTGAGCCGAGGATCTAAAAATACCGCGGAGTTTTACAGGCTGGAGCTGGAACAGTCACGGCGCAGGCACTTGCGGAGGGTGCAGAGAGGACAACAAAACATCCCCATAGTAACACTGCCGGCCCCGCTCCCTCGGGAGGAGGGTGGCTGGGGTCCCAGGCTCACGGGTAGCACAGAACGGATTGGAAGCGCTCACAGAACGGATTGGAAGCACTCAAAATCCAGAGCAGTGCACTGAAGGTGGCAAGTGCCAAACGCACGGCGTGTTAGGGCAGTACCAGTACCGGCTTTCTCTGCCTAAAGAATTCTGTCGTGTGCTAGCCAGTACTCCCAACTGTTGGTACATGAGGTTAAGATCATAACTTCAGTTTGTTTAAATGCCCTGATATAATAAAGCCCGTGCTTTCTTTTCATTTCTATGGAACTCTGGCTGCACTTCCATTCAGATTACAGGTTTTGGGGGTGCGTTATCCCTCCCAGTGTGGCTTTACAACAGCTGACCCAACGAAGCCTAACCCGATTTGGGGCTCGAGAAGCTCCCTCCACACGAAGGTTGAGGAATGGCTCCAGCTGACCCGTCTATCTTTTTTCTTCCAGTTTTCTGTACTCCCTCTAATTGTCTGTTTATATGGTGGTACCAAAGGAGTCATGAGCCTGCTTCCTCTGCGAAGAAGCAAAGCAACCTGGCCAACAGGGATGTATTTATTACCTTGACGGAGTACTGTGAGTGAACTCAGTTACTGAAGGTACAGCTGAATGGCAGCAAGAAATTCTGGACAGGGCGTGCTTGAAGTCTATTTACTCTATCCCTTATCACTGAGGTGTTTTTCTAGTCTGCAGCTCTGCCTCAATAGGGGCCTTCTGTGTTACTCTGCTAGAGAGCTGGGGGGGGGGGAAAGTAAAATGCCCATTAAAAAAAATGCCAAGTGCCAGCATCGCTAGCGCTCCCAGTTTGTCACTGTTGTTGTCCAGCAGTAGCACTACTGAGCTGCTCGTTGTTTTGGAAGGCTGATCAGTTTTGTGTGAGTGGCAGTCGTAGCAGCACTCTTGGCGAGGGAGGTTTAACTGTTTATTCGTTGACTCAGCCCTTCCTGAGAAAGCTCTGGCTCCATTCTTCCTGTTGCACGTACAAACCCTTAACAAATATTGTGACACCTTGCTTTCAAGAGCAATGCGCAGGCACAGAAATGTGCAGGGAGGTGGAAGCACAGTGGGAGCTGCATGACAAGGTAGCTCGAGGTCTGTGCCACTGAAGCTTCAGCACCTTCCATTTTTTTCTCCTGCGTTGTCTGCATACCCCCCCTTTCCTGTCTAGAGAGGGGCACATTTTGGAAAGCAATTGCCCTGCCCAGCATATTTAGAAATAGGTTAATGATACTGCGACTTTAAATAGCAGCCTGGTGTGCAAGAGCAGGATTTATGGTCCCAGTCAGCTCATTGAGCAGCAGCAGCCCGGATCCGTCCGCCCTTGGCAGGGAGCTGAGTGCCACGCCGTGACTCTGCACATTCGGTCCGTGGAGTCGCATCCCACCCTGAGGGGTGCCACAGTGAGTTACCGAATGCAAGGACTGGCTGTGAGACGCTCCCCCGAGGAGGTTGCAGGCTGTAGGAACCCGCAGAGTCTGAATTTACAAGCACTCTTTCAAACTTATCAGGTAGCAGGATTTTTAGTGGGTTGCTCCTGTACCAGGTGTGTCGTTGAGGTCGCTGTGTAAGGAGCAGCCCACACGCTCCGTGAGTGTTTTGGCACATGGCACCACAACCCTGGCTGTGCTGGCACATTGAGGGAACGGTGGTTCTGCTGTCACAGCTGCCAGGAGCACCAAATGTGGTTGGGCAGAGTACAGACACTGCTATCAGTGTGTAATTCACTCCAAGATTTTAAGTGATTCTGAGGTAAAAAGGGAGCAGGGATTTATTGTAAGCATGGATTATTATAAATAGATCAATCCTAAAGCAGGAAATGCTTCTGTCTGACTTTCTCCATTCAAGTCAGATGCCAGCCATCAAGATTCAGATATTGAGGCCAGACTCTGGTGCGTTTATAACATACCAGGCATCACACAGCACAACGTAGCTATGGTGCCAGATGTAATTATTCACAGATTACCACAGAGCATCAGCCAAAACAGGACAATTATCAGATACCACAAGAAATGCCAGATGGAGAGGAAAACAAGCTGCATACAGGAACAGCCACTAGCCTTAGACATTAAAATTTCAGAGTTTGGAGACAGGAGCTACCATGATTCAATTCGCCACACAGTAATTAATCCTGATGAGTTGGAGCTGCTTATGTCTAAGAATTCCTCAGTATCGTACCTTCCCCATGTGACAGTTAATGAGTGCCATTGTCCCCAGCAGATGTGACCTGCTCTGACATGTTTCATGTGTGACACAGCAGGAAGTTCTGGCTCTCGTATTTCCAGGCTGTGATACTAGAATCATAAAATCATTCAGGCTGGAAAAGACCTTTGGGATCATCGAGTCCAACCAGCACAAGGTACCATTAGAGGCAGAACACCTCAGGACGTGGGGTGATCATCACCTGAAAGGATCAGATTTGTATTGCTGCATTATGTGTGCCGTATGTTTTATTCTTACGCATCTGTGTTTCCACCTTGTACCTTGTCTTGAGGGAAGTGTAAGCCTCTCTGGCCAACGTCTGTCTTTTATCCCACTCCTACGTTTCCTAACACAGTAAGGCCCTGATCCAACTGGCACTGCTGGATGTTAGGAATTTAAGGAAATACAATATATTTTGTTGTTTTATATAATAAATGAATACCGTGCACCCCCAAGAAGCCACACAGCTGTTACTACACTGCTAAAGACCCACATTAAGGAGTATGTTTCCTTGAGGATTTTTGTAGCGAGATCGATGTTAGTGTTTTAATACCGATCCCGTGAGGTAACAACGAGTTTTGATAAAGCAAACGTTAGGAAGCCCCACTCCTGGCTGCCCTGAATTCAGGATGGGGGCCGTGCTGCCTGTGCCAGCTGGCAGCGAGGCACCGGGGGCTGCGTGCCAGGAGCGTGCCCTCAGAGCACTGCCACCACAGCTTCGTCTTCTGTCCCTTGACCTCTCCTCCCGTGCCAGGGGCCGTAAGGAGGTGATGCAGGAGCCCAAAATACCAGCTGCTGCTGGCACAGGGCTCAGTGGGGTGGGGGCAAGGCTTTGCCTTGTGGTTCCTGGAGGTGCCTGAGGTGTTCATTCCCTCACTGTTAGGTATGGATGGAGAACGGAGGGGCAGCGCGGGCAGGGGGACAACTTGTCAGCGCCAGCCCCTGAGAAGGGGCTTATACGTGACTATATTTGATGCTGATGCTGTGCGTTACGAGGCGATAATGGGCTAAATCCCCCCTTTTCTGCCATTTAGCCCCGCGCTGAGGGCGGCTCTGCCTCGCCTCAGGCCCGCCTCGCGTCCCGGCATGCAGCGCGGCCCCGCCCGCCGCCATGGCGACTCCCATGCACCGCCTCATCGCCCGCCGCCAGGCGTGAGTGCGCCGGGACCAAGGGGGGTGTGTGTGGGGGGGGGGAGCACAACGGGGGGGCCCCGAGGCCGCTCTTCGGCCCGCACACAGGCAGCGGGGCCCCGGCGGCCCGGGCACGGCCCCGCAGCCCTCAGGAGAGCGCCCCGCAGCGCGGCCGGGCCGGGCCGGGGGGAGGCGGCGCGGTTCTAAAAGTGGCATTTTTGGGTTGTAAAAGTGGCGTTTTGGGGTTATAAAAGCGGCGTTTGTGTGCTCCCGGCGTGGGTTTAGGGGCTGGTAAAGGGGGGTGTGGGGGGAAGCAGCGGCTGTGCTCAGAGCTGAGGGGTCTGATTGCCCAGCAAGGAAACGAGGAGAAGGCAGCGCTTTGGTGCTGTTAAGTGCAGTGAATGCCCCCCTCGGCACTCCTCTGGGGGTTTGCCTGTTCGCCTCCCTTCCCTAAAACAATTCGTGGGTGCTTTTTTAAAAGTGTTTTCTTTTTTTCTGTCTGCTCACAGCTGTTGGTTAACATATGGATGGCCTCTGCGTCCTCATTCCTCTGTTGTTGTTTACTGTAGTTCAGTTCTTCCTCATTTTCCAGTAGAAAATAACTTGGAATTTCAAAGCACTTCTGGAATACCGGCTCTTTAGGTTGCTATTCTGTATAGGTTAAGGAACGATTTCTACATTTTTGTTGTGTCTTCAGGTGCTTGATGGCTGTTTGCTGTATTGCACATTGGCTAACCTCTGCGTTTAGGTCGTAGCCACTGATCTCTATTAAAAGTTTACCTTCACCTCGTGCTTCTCATTCATGTTAAAACTTGTTAGTGTTGATATGATATTTATAGGTCTGGTTGCTGAGCTATTTTGATCTGTTTTCCTGGTTGTTGCTTTTAGGGCTTGATTTTTATCGTCCTACCTTGCATAAAGTTGCCCAGTCATGTGAGCAGCACCAGAGCCCTGGAAATGCTGAATTTTGTTGTTGCTTTGAGCTGCCCTCCTCCTGTGGAGAGAGCTCTGGGCTGGTTTGTGGTACAAAAAAAGCAAAGTGAATGTTTTTCTATGTTGACTAAGCAGAGATAGCATCCTTGTTTTGCTTACATGCAACTCTTGTGGTAGAGCTAGGAGACCAGGGCGAGACAAAGCAAACTGTTCAGAGGAATTTGATTTGATTTGATTTGTTTTGTTTTGTTGGTGCTCCTTACCAGAGCTCCTGCTTCCTGCCGAAGTTTGAGTTAACTGCACCGTGTAGGTAGCAGGGTTAGTTAGTCATACAGTGCTCATTTACATCAACGTTTCTGAAGGTAAATCATGAAGCCAAATAAACTTTGCATTGAGACAGTGATGAATGTTCAAAACAAGATTCTCTTTGAGATGCAGCAGAACTGTCGGAAAAAGCGATAGCTAGATGCAAAGGATAAACAATTGCTATGTTGTTTTGAAAAGGAACACTCCTTTCTGAGAGCAGGGTGTTCGCTGCTGGTCTGTCACCTCATGCTCTCTAAATACTAAGTGAACAGTCGAGGATCCTTCTCCTACCTGAGACAAGCTGTTAATTTTGGATGATTAAGATGTGCTGGCTGTCAAAAATGAGTGTCTTCATGTTGAAAAAACAACGCAAGGTAGAAATAAGTCACAGCAGTTTCAGTGAGCTGCTTGAGAGCTACAAAGTCCTGGCTCTGAAACTAATCTGTGATATGGCCTTGAGTGGGTCGCTTGGCTGCTTTATGAGTTTCCTTCTTTGTAAAGGAGGAGCACATCTGTGAGAAGATAAGCAAACAGATTTTTTTTAAACTTTAGAAATGTGGATTAAGTGCTAGAATATGAAAATGTGAGTTTTTCTCACTTAACTTGCTCCTAAAAATGATCAAAATATTTGATCACTGAAGACTGAAATGCAGATGTAAAATGCTCTTTTTTGCTAATTGTATTTGAGTGGCAGAGAGTAGTAAGTAAACAAGAACGTGTTCTTGCAATAAATCTTCTGACAGGCTTTAATAAATCTTAGCGAGATTCAAGTAAGTTACCAATAGGAGCAGCTCTGTTTTACTTGCTCAGAATCCCAGGCTCTTTGTGTTAATTTAGAAGTGTTCTGCAGTTGAGGGTTAGATATGAGGATATGGGAACGAAGATTGGAAGCTAGGCTGGCAGGAGCTTGTACGAGCATAAAGTGAAATTCAGGTGCAGTTGCTCAGTGCGTTGACAGTTAATGTCAGTAGTTCAGCATTAGATACTGTAGCAGAAGAAGGCTTAAGCTGAAGTTATGAACAGAGGAAAAGCATTCTTTCTTCTTTCATAAATAGTTGATATGAGAATATTTTGGTTAACTGAAGTAGCATCAGTTTGCCAAAATTCTCTGTGTACGTTACTGTTCTTGTCCCGATTCAAGATGTGCAATAGTTAAAGCACCCATGAACATCGCTCTGGTTTAAACATAGCTGCATGTATTGTTAAGAATTTGTGAGCTGAAGAAAGTTTCTATTTTTTCAATAAGTAGAACAGAGTTGGAATCAGTCACTTAATGCAATTCTGCATTTTTATAGGGAAGCAAACAAGCAGCACGTCAGATGTCAGAAATGCTTGGAGTTCGGACATTGGACGTATGAATGTACAGGGAAGAGAAAATACCTGCACAGACCTTCGAGGACAGCTCAGTTAGCAAAAGTTCTGAAAGAAAAAGAGAAGCGACTGTTATTGCAACAAAGGTAAGATGGGCAGAATGAGAACGTCCGGTTTATTAATGAAAAGGTAATTTGGTGGGTGGGTGGGTGGGAAAAATGGTGGTCCAGGCCTTTTTCTGTTGTTTTTTCTCCCAGGCTGTGAGGTGTCTGTTCAGTATCAGAACCATTGTATATGGTAGGTGGTGTATGTACACTTGGATCTCACAAAATTAAGGCATTGTTTGTTAACACCTGGTTGTTGCTTTGGGCCAAAAAAGTTTTAAGTGCATCTGAAACAAACAATAAAGTATACTAAGCTAAGGGTAAAGTAGTCAGAGGCTCTCTGTAATAGAATATGGCTTCCTGAGCTCCTCAGTTGCTTGGTTCCTTGAGTTCAGGTGCGAGCAGGTTGAGGATTTGAAGACCCGCCTTCTGTCACTGTTTAGCTTGCTGGCATCAGTAGAGCCTGCTGCCTGTCAGTCCTACAGGAGTTGAGAGGGAAGGAAAGGTGAGATGATGTTTATTCCTTAGTAAAAACTGCTACAATCAACTAAAAGTAGAACTCCTGAGTTTTATTTATGGTTCTGGAGGCAGTGTGTGGTGCCACAGGGAGAACAACCAAGTGTAACAAAGCAGCTTTGTTTGATATGCTGACCGCTCTCAGCTCTGTGGCTTCATAAAGTGTCAAACTCATAGAATTATACATATGTTAAAACGCTAGAGGGAGGCACAGGCCGATGGGTGGCAGCCTGGGTTAGTCACCAGCCTCCCCATAGGTGCTTTGGGGTGTAGCTCTGTGTACACACACTGGTACTCATCCCTGGTTACCTAGGTAAGGGCATATGGCCGTAACAACAGAAATACGAGCAGTGTTCAGCAGCACAGGGGGGATTATAGCTTGCTTCAAAGCTTGAGGGTCAGTGACTCTTCCTCTTGTCAATGGGATTTTGTGAGGGGTGTGGAAAACTCTTCCATGTAGTAATTCTGATGTTTTCATACAACTGGTATGAAAAAGAAAAACTTGCAAAATCCCATTTTGCCAGCATACAAGTGATCTTGGGTACTTTTTTTGAACTATAGTTTACGCTTAACTCCAGAAAATGGCAGAAATAGAAACCTGTTATCCGTACGTGGTGCTATGTAATTGCTAAGTGAAATTTATTTTCAACTTCTCTAATTCAATGGTTACTGTTATTTCTGTGTACATAAGATGGCTTTCAGAAATAGTTTCAGTTGAGGAAAAAGTATCCCGGGTCATAAAAGAACAACTTCCTCACCTATCAGTGGCACATTAAGCATGTAAGTAGATGATGAGGGATTGCTTCAATCACAAATGCTCGTTCCAGGTTGAATTATGTGCTGTTTTCCTACAATGGGGAAAAAGGGGATGCAAAGTGGATGTGACTGGTAAACATGACTGAAGTATTTAAAAATGATTAAAAAATCACAAACTGAAGACTAGTAAAAATCTCCTAAAGTGGTTTGTTAAATATCACAGAAGAATATTTCCTTTACTCCTAAAACATTCTGCACGTGTATGAATACATGGCAGTCTGAAAGACAAATATCTGGAAAGCATCCATATGAATAGTTTTGTGTCTTTTGTACCTGAAAGAAACGTACGATGAAAGCTACAGACTAATCCGATCTTCTAATCCTTTGTTTCAATTGGTTCAGTTATTGCTAAATGCGGGTACACAGAACTTTTTCTGTATCTGTATCCCCTCCCCTCTGCTTCTGCCATCCCAAGATGTTGTTGTCTGTATAATGCAAAGGAAAAAAGTAAAGGTGAGTGAAGCGTTCTTAACACAGAAAATCAGAGATGAATTGCCGCTCCCACCCTCCCAGATTTGTAGATATTGTTTTTCTAGTTTAAATAGCAACTGAAAATAGATACTAAAGGAGCTTTGGGCAGATTTCTGCAAGTGGGATACCAGTTTTCTAGTACTGAACTCAGCTTCTCTGTGCTGCTACATATTTAATTTTCCTACTGCATTAATCAAAGGCATTGTTTTTCTCCCCCTTAATTAGTGCTGGAGAAAGTACTGCAGAAAGGAAGACCAAGAAAAAAAGGTACGTGGGGATCGATGACAAGTTGTACGGCTGCTTCAGGGTGTGATCTTGCACTGGGTGTTGCAGCAGGCAGTTTTGGAAGGGGCCTGTGTGGAAATTGAAAGTGAGCATTGCAGATACAGATTTGGTGTTAAGCTTTTAGCCTGTTGGGGGCATTTGCACAGCAGGTACTTGGGAGAGTTTCTACTCTTCCCTGTCCAAAAACTTTAAATTCTTTGTCCTCTGCTTTTCTCCCTGGTCATTCTCCTATCTCTGTGTTGTTGTGTTTTAATAAGTCGTCTTATTTCTGCCTCAGTGTTTATCGAGTAGTTTAAACAATTGTGCAAGCATGGCATACTGTTTCTAGTCTGTTCTCTCTCTACCTATTCATCTTGCTCTTCCTTTTGTTTTCATCCCTTTTTCTTAACAGCTGTCTGTCTCTGAAGCTTTGTCTAGAGAATGAAATGCGTATCTTAAAAATAATAAATCAAAAATCCAGGAACTAAACATTTCCACCTTTACCATCCTCCATCCCTGGAAAAAAAAAAAAAGTTGAGCTGAGAGTTGTTTTGCCATTCTTCCTCCTTTACATATGCAGTAATGCTAGCATGGGAATCCACTTCAGTCTCTATTAGCAAAATCCTTTCAGGAGCAGCTAGAACCCGGGCTGTAAGGCTCCTGCTAATCACGTTGCAAGTTTTACATATGGGGGATGTCTGTGCAGTAATCGCCTCGTTGTCTCCTTGCCTTTCCTTTACTGTCCTCTGTCTCTGAATCTGACCAGTTAAAAACAGCCTTGTTTTTTTTAAAGGCAAGGCCTTTTGCTTTGTGTGTCAGTCATTAATGAGCCAGAGCGTTTTTTTAAAACATGCCTTTATACGAAGCTCTCATGTTAAATCTGGCTTTATTGGAACACTTTATTAGCATCTTAGTTCTACTATCAGGATGTGTTTTCTCAAGGGCTTCTTTCTCAGTAGTGTTCACTTATTGTTGGAATTATCCATGGCTAGTGAGATCATAAATTAACTGATTTCTTAACAATATAGTTCAGGTCTCTTCCTTCCTCAGCTTTCTCATGTGTTGCAGTCTTCTACTTGGCATGATTTTCAGAGTAGTTGAGCTCTAAACTGCTGCCAAAAGGAAAAGAACAAAAGAATTTGGGTTGGGGGGTTGTTTGACCATTGTTTCCTTAAACCTTAAAAACTTTGCTATGCTTGAATTGTTACCCTGCTTTTATGCAAGTATAGAATCCATCAATGTAAATTCCTTTCCAGGTCACATGGTTTTTATATCTTTAGTATGATAGGGGAAAAAATAAACGCAGAAAATTGAGCGAAGCAATGGGTATGTAAGTTCCAGATTTAAAAAATGCAAAAGTGAGACTTCTGGCAGCAGTGAGCGCTAACCTTTTACATAGTGTGTGTTTGTTTTGATATAAACAGTAATAAGGAAGCTACAGGCTTAACCAGAAAAACAGGAACAGGCAAAACTGCTGTCGGACAATGTTGTAACCTTAGGTGGCACAGAACTGTCTCTGAGTTTACGTTGGCTTCATCACTCCTCTGTGGCATACTTGGTTTATTCATTGAAAGCCCCCTTTATGCTGCCTGTCTGAAGGGTCCTGAATTGAGTCCTAATTCCCTTGTTCCTTCAGGCAATCCAGCATGTGAACAGCCAGGTGACGGTGCCCAACATTGTAGGTTTGATTTAAGCAGCATGTTTAAAATCACCTGGGGCTGTTAGGTGATTGCAGTGGAGCCAGAAAGGGTAAAATCTCGGAGAAGGGTGATAGCCAATGTTACCAAATGCAGCAGTAATCCCGTGGTTCATCATGCATGGAATAATATTAGTTGTTAACATCTGTGAGCTTGTTTGGAGGAGAACAAATGCTTATCTGCTGGAGGAATGTGCTTATCCAGTGGTACAGTAGACCCACAAATCTGAGATCTCCCAATATGTAGCATCTAGGATGTCACCTTACCTAATTAGGACAGGGTAAAATAGGTGAATTTTGCTTCTTCCCATGTCTGTCTTCCTTTTGTGACTACCGATAGGCCACTGATTGCATCAGCTGGAAACAAGTATCTGCTTGCTCTTTTCTCATGGGTCTAGCCAATGCTTTTGTCGAGGTGAAGGTATTGAGCATTGTGTCTGATGTTTCAGATACATGGATGTTTTTTGGGGAAAAAAACATTTTGTCAGGGTTACCGTTCAGGGGATCCTCTGATCCTTGCCCGTATAAATGGGTCTGCGCATCCAGTAAAAAGTGTTTAGATTGAAACTACTGCTTTGTGTGGGAATTTGCCCAGAAAATAACAAATGCCACTTTAAAAATAGACACTTTTTTTTTTTTCCTATCTTGTTTCACCAGTTTTCCACCAACAGTGTCTGTATTTAACTGGCCTTTATGATTTTTTTTTATAAACAGCCATTATGTCTGTGCACAGAGAGGGAACCCATGCACCGTGTATTATAAAAACTTCAGTGGTCCGTAGCATATTACAGGCGTTCAGATTTGGCAGTTGTCGTGACAGTGGCTGATCTGACGGAAAAAACATTACTCTCTAGTAGACTTAACGTAGGTATTTCCTGAATTTTTATACTTAACCAAACACTGAGATAAAAACTACAAATCTGCATTATTATTTCTAGCATTTTTGCATAGTATTTGGTTGACTTGGTGGGAAGAAGGGTGGATAAGTACCTCTATATTTTGCTTGGAGAAAGATTTATGGAAGAACTTAATTGTACTTTCTTAGAACTCATATTACATCAGTTCTGCAAAGACCTTGATCTTGGGAACAGTGGCCTTACAGTAAGAGCTAAACACAGAGGACAGAAAAAAAAACCTAAACTGCAGAGCCTACAGAAATCCACTTTACAGCGTTCCTGACTCCATCTTTATCCTGGACTGTTTCCATACCTTCTCTTCCACCCTGAAAACAGAAGCCTGCTGTAGCGGCAGGTAGTGGGGGTTCTGCCAGCAGTAATCTAAGAAAGGTTTCCGCTGAGCACAGTTCTGACGTTTGGGAAATCTCGCTGATGAAACTTCCACCAACTCACATTGCCAAAATTTCACTTCTTATTGCACTGCTAGGGATCTGATCTTGGTTACTTTTCCCCCTGAGGCTTTAGTGGTACAGCACATTCCTGCAACTTTCTTTTATTTACGCGAGTTAGTGAAGACTCTAGTCGTTACTGTGAACAGGAGGAGCCTTGCCAACTTTCAAACGTAACTTTTTTTTTTTTCCCTGTAGTCCTGTTCAGGCTTTCATGTTGTCCAGGGCAACTTACATCATGTGCATGGTGTCATTCTGCTGTTGCTCAAAATTAATTTGTTCAGAATGGAACGGGAGGTTGGGAGCAGGAGGGAAGGAAGATTGTTAAATTGTTAGGCCTGGAAATTTTCAGGCCGAATAATTGGTCTTTGGATTACAACAGAGTATAAAGAGCGCTCTGTAATGCTGTCTATAGCAGGCCTGTTCTCATCTGTGTATTTGTTTTCTTTCAGATCTAAAAGTGTGACGAGTTCCAGCAGCAGCAGCAGTGTCAGCTCAGCTAGCGATTCGTCATCTGACAGTGAAGATTCCTCTACCTCCTCTTCTGATGATGATAGTGACAGTGATGAGAGCTCCTCAACTTCCTCATCATCTCCATCCTCGAGTAGTACTACTTCTTCGTCGGAGTTTGAATCAGATTCTAGTTCCTCGAGCAGTAGCAGCAGCAGCACAGACAGTAGTAGTTCTGATGATGAGCCACCAAAGAAAAAGAAGAAGAAATAATATGTTGTAGCGAAGAACTGGTGCTGAGCAAATGATAACATTCTTCAAAGATGTTCTGAGCACGTGGTTGCCAAGCAGTTTACCTGGTCAACATTTCTACTGCTAAAACTTTCTAAATGTTTTGCATAGTTCATAGGACATGAAAAGTATTAAATGGCACGTGAAACTTACTGAAAGAGTATTTTTGTGGTTTATCCTTTTATGGGAAATTTTACTTTTTTAGTTTAAAAATCTATCATCAGATTTGTTTATACGAGCTAAGGTCCAGTAACCTGGATGTTTACATGCTGGAAAGCAAAAGCTTTTTATCGCAGATCATGCTGTGCATCACATACTGCTACTCTGCTTACGGCAACTTCACTTACATGTAGAAAATCCTCCGATCTGTTAGAAGCAGAAGTTTTACACTGCTGGCTGTAGAGCACGGTCATTGTTGAAACTGAATGCACAATGTTGCACACAGAGGGCCTTCCATCTCACTGTTAACAAATGTATTATATGCTGCTGAGCTTTTTTTCTGATGGCTTTTCCTGATGCTTCCAGGTCGAGTCTTAATTGCAACATGAAACTTTAAATAGTGTTCATTTGTTAACGATCAATATGCTACTTGTGCTGTACAGAGGCTTTAGTCTTTTCAACTTTGCCTGTTTCCATATTTCCTGTCTTTGTAGTACTTTTCTGAGACAAACAGAGTCTGTTGTAGCATTGTCTATGTAAGAAAGAGGAGCAGTGCACAGTGGAAGAATTACGACTGATGCTGCTTAGGAGTTTCATCTTTGTGCCTTTCTTTTGTAAATTAAATGTATCCTGGTGAGAGAAGGGCTCGAGTGGGTGTTTTTTCAGAACTCCCAATAGCTTTCCACACAGAGTACGGTTAGTAAAGCCAGAGAAATGGTAGTGATGAGCAAAAACGGGCACTATTTTTTAGGAGAGAGAAGAAAGGCTATTTTCGTGGGATGCTCAGTAAGGAGTGGAGTTGTCTTGTAAAAGAGGTCCAAAGGACAGCGTTTCCATTTTGATATTTTTGAAAAAAAAAAAATTCTGTAATGCAAGATTGCCAATCTATGTTGTTGAGCACATGGTAACTGGCATTATAGTCTGCAGTATAATCTGTTCGTTATTTTTACTGGCGTGTGTACATGTCTGTGGAAATCTGGCACGGGAGAAGAAAGTTAGTGCAAAAAAAATAAATCCAAGCATACTGCAGAACAACTCTTGCTGGTTATAAATTGAAATTTATTTGTTCTTTTGGTGGACTTGAGCTGTTGGCATTAGTATTTTAATTTGTGATGCCATCTCCTGAATTTCTTACTGTTGGAGTTACCCTTTTCTGAGGGGGAGGCATCACATGTGGAAGAATTCTTAAATATCTTGGTCTAGGTAAAATATAGTAACTAAACTATTTTTTATATTTTTATGGAAAAGTAGTGTGTAGAATTTTGAATAAACTGTGCTTATATTTAAATGTTTGAAAATATATATGTTGTGCGTTTTAGTCTGTTTTAGTGTGTTTTACGGAACACTGCAGACTGTAAATAAAAATTATCAGAAAGTTGTTGAAGTCTTCTTGAGTAAATGTACTATTTAATGGGAAAAGTTAATAAATTATTAAACGGTATTTGTTAAGTTCATGCTTACTGCAAATCAAAATGCAAGGCCTTTGGAAAACAGTACTTTTATAGGTCTGGGTTTAGGGTCATCTCATGGTTTCAGCGCGACTGAAGCAGGTAAGTTTGGAAGTTTGCAGCCCCAGCTTCCATTGTAAGGGCACAGCTGGGCTGTAGGGGACCGCAGAAAGAGGGGTGTGGAGCCCATCTGCGTGAAGATGATGTGCTACGAAGAAAAAAGGCTTTTGTTTTGGTTGATGTTGAGCTGAGCAGCAGCGTGGATGCGAAGGGGGTTGTGATGAGGAAGGGCAGTTGTTTCGAAGGGAGAGGACAAGGAAATGAGTCTGAACTGTCCTTGCCATGCTGTTATGACCACGCTGCACGTTGGTTTCTTTAATGCTGCTGGTGTTTGTGTGTAGATTGCTTTGTCAGATGTGCATTGCTCCATGCAGAAGTGTTATTACTGCTGCCCTTTAAAATGTTTCTGCTAAAAAAGAAAAACTGAAGATTGTCAGACAACTACTGATAGCAAAGCAAGTCACTCTGGTCGGGGTCGGCCTCTTCCTGCTTCTGTTCACGTGCCCATAGTCAGACAAATTGTGTCCATTCATAGAGACAAAAGGAAACACTTGTGCGTGTCAGGTTCCATCAGTGGGAGGTAGGACAAGGTAACATAATTGCAGATAGTATCAAGAAGTCATTAATTTAATTTCTGGTCCACTGTTGGCTCATGAGCAGAGACTCAGAGATGGCTCACCATTCTCGCTGCGTATCTGACGTTGCCTGCCATTACATCTGAGACCAGTCGTAAGGCTGCCTATGCTCACGTTGTTTTAATATTTACTTTTAAGTATGATATGTTTGATTTTTGTGACTTGCCCTTTCTGTTTTATCTCTGTATATTCTTATTTTACAGAGTAAAGCCCCCCAGCCTGTCAAGAGCCTCACCACTCATCTTTCACTAGATCGTGTCCTGATACCTCGTTATAAGGTGCTTTGATTCCATTTTTTTCAATGGGAAAGGTGATTTCTTTGATTACTGTCTTCCAAAGCTCTAGGTTACCTACAAAAAGCCAGTAATTAAAAGCAAACAAAAACAAACAACCCCCCCCTTGGAATTGTTATTTACCAAGCGTGTATATTTACACGAAACCTGTGTAGCTTGGAACAGGCTCAATTTAATCTTTCCTCTTTCAAGCAAAGCTGCCATTGCTAATTGAAGTGAAGCAATTGATGCAGTCTTGTAGAAAAATAGCCTCAGGAAAAGGCATTGCATTTCAAGGAGAAACGCTGCTAACCCAGGGGAGAGCAAAAGGAGGGAGGGACCGGACAACCTGATCCAGGCCTCCACTAAATCGAGCATCGGTCAGCCAGAGACAGGCTTTTGGGTGCCCTCAGTGAAGTTGCATTAAAAAGTCTTTCATGGATTGATGGATTTTATGTATTTATTTATTTATTTGGGGGGGGGAAGGGGGGGAAGTGTCCTTAATAAATAGGAATTTTGCTATCAAATGGATTTGCTCTATAAAGAAATGATTCAGCATACCTGAACCCCATGGGTTTAATTTGCTTTATGAAGTTATATTTACCCGAGCCGTGCCTTTAACCAGACACTGAGACATCAGTTGTGTCGGAGGCAGATCTTCACAGCCTAATTTTGTTCAAGATGTGTAAAAATTGTGTGTGTGTAGGGGGGGGTGTTAGGAATAATACAAACCATAATGCAGGATATCAGCTCGGGGAAGCGAGGTACCAAAAATGTCACTGGTAGAATGTAATTTTGAAAACACTGTGGAAACCTTACAGAAATTTATAGGGTATTTTTATTATTTTCTGTCTATTTGCAGTACGGGGCTGTGTTCTCAGGGCCTCTGCCTCCTCTACCCCTGTGAAGTGGGAACTTGTAATTGCTTTTACTTTCGGGCAGGATTGTTCCCATTTGGCCATATTTCGTAGAGAAGTCGGTAATATTTCAGTGTCAAAACCCCCTTCAGAGTCAGCTGCCCGTTAAAACACTTTATAAATTGTTTGATTTTTTGTGTGGGCCCGAAGCAGAGCAGCGCTGCGGCCCGTCAGCGCAGGCTGTGTGGGCAGGGCTACAGGTGCTGCTTTCTACTAAACTTCAACACTCGTGCGCGTTCAGTTACATTTTATTTCAAATTCATTTTTCCAGCGCAGGCCCCGACCCCCTCCCCTCACCACTGAGGCGCGAGCCCCCTCCCCCCCCCCCCCATCCCCCCCCCGTCCCCCCTCTCCCCCCTCCCTCCGCATGACGCGTGACGTCGCGCGGTCACGTGAGCAGCGGCGGGGCTGCGGCGGCGGCGGCGGCGCGCGGGGGCTGCCGGGAGCGCTGGGGCCCGGCTGCGGGAGGAGGCGCGGCCCGGCCGCACGGGCGGAGCGCAGCGGGGCAGGGGCCAGGCAGGGCCCAGCCCGCCCGGGGCCGCCCAGCGCCGCCCGACGTCGCCGGCCCAGCCCCAGCCCGAGCTCCCCTCGCCCTCCTCCTCACCGCCAGCCCGGCCCCGGCCCCGCCATGGAGCGGCGGGAGCCCCGGGGAGCCGCCGCCAGCACCGCCACCACCACAGCCGCCACCGCCCGCCTGTGAGGCGCCCCCCGCCGCGGGCCTCGGGCCCTGCTCCCCCCCCCCCCTCACCCCTCACCCATCCCGGCCGGGCCCTGCCCTGCCCCCCGGCGGCACCACGACCCGGCCCGGGCCCGGCGGAGCGCCCCGCGGAGGTGAGACACGGGGGGGGGGCAACCGGGCACCGGGGGGAGGGGGAGGGGGGCGAGGGAGGAGCTCGGCCCCGGCCCGGACCAGGCCCCGGAGGCCCCTTCCCGGCCGCCGCCCCCCCCCACCCGTGTGGGCCCCGGCCCCCGAGCGGCCCTACCGGGAGGCCTTGGGCCCGGCCGGTGCCGGGGATGCTGCCGGGGCCGGTGCTGCCCCCTCGGGTTTGGGCCCCGGCAGCCGGCGGCGGGCAGCGCTTTGTTCCTGCCCCCCCCACACCCACAGGGCGCTGGGACCGGGCTGGGACCGCTCCAAGGAGGGATGGGGGTGGGGGGGGGGGGTGCGGGCACAGCCTCTGGGGGTGTTGTGGAAAGCACCGGCCCCAGCACGAGCGGTGCGGAGCTGCGGGCGCTGCGTTGGGCAGGCAGAGAGGTGCTGGGTGCTGCCAGGCACCGCTGCTCGCAGCCGCTGCCTCTTCCAGAGGTGCCTCAGCCGTGGCTGCCTTTCAGGGGGAAGCCGAGTGCCTGTGGCCGTGCCTCAGCCCCGGCCCCACTCCCTGTGGTGCCCACAAGCAGCTGGGGCCCTGCTCCGTGAGCACCCTCACAGCCAAACGCGGCCCCTGACGGCTTGAAGTGCTCCCCGTGATGTCAGCCAGGCCTCCCACTCGGCTCCCCGAGAGCGGGGCAGGCACTTACTCAGCGCCGGCAGGCTTTGAAATTAACTTCTTCTGCTCAAGTGTCTGCCTGGGGTTCTCACCTTGCTGCCAGCTCTTCCAGTGCTGGCCTTCTCACGAGAGCGTTGCTGGCTGCTTGCACTTCTTGAAAACTCCCCAGTGCTGCTCTGAAGCGGGGCGCCTGGCAGCCCGGGGCGTTGTTGTGAAATAGGGTCTAGTCAAGTGATTCGAAGGAGTGGCATTTCGTATCTGCTCTAATGAGAGAAACATCATTAAGCCCTCCGCACGCTGCTCTGCCTTCTGGCCCAGCAGGGCTTGGTACGAACGGCCCTGGTCCTGGAGGGGCCGTGCAGGGCGTTAGACGTGAGTTGTACAACGGCTCGTGGTGAGAATCAGGGAGTTCTCGCTCATCAATACCAGGAGAGAAAATTTGGCCATTGGGCACTGTTAGTACCTTGGCTCTCTTACCATATCGGGGTCATTTCTGTGCTGTGCAGTGCTTGTGTAGCTTTCTGCGAGGGTGAGTTCTGTGCTGAGCAGTGCTCTCGGTCATCAAGGAACATGGTGGATTTCAGCTCTCGTTTCAAGAGTGGGTTAAGGTCCCTAATATTTTCTTTAAACATCTTCCCAGTTCTCATTTCTGGCATTTCTCCTCCCTCTCAAATGTTGTGAGAGGGAGACTGAACGCCTCGGGTGGGTTTTTTAACCAGTTTTGTGCAGGAAGCCACGCAGCAACCCCCCAGAGAAGAGGTGTGTTTTGCATTCTTCTAGCTATAATGATCACAACTTGATAAAACTTCAGTGAAACGTTCCTTGGGTTTCCAGGTTGCCGTTTCTGTGAGCTGGAATGTGTTTGTGCGTGGTTATTTCCCAACTATTTAATGAAAGGATGCCACGTATTTTTTTTTTTTATCTGCAAACGCGGCTCAGTTTGCATTGTTCGGCCTTTGTAAATAAATACTTGCAGCAGAAATCTGTCCTGACCTCGCAGGCAGCAGATAGTAAGTTGGCAGGCGTGCCTTAGTTCCTCCTTTCTCCCCTGGCTCCCAGCTGCTGGCAAGGATGTTGGGCTGCACTTTGTTTTCCACGCTGGCCGCCCCGGCTGCGGGACGGGGCTGCAGGCACACGGGGACTCGGCCCCCTCCTCCCCCTCGCTGTCTGTGTCACGAGAGTTGCCAGAACTGCTCACAGCTGCGTCAGGTGCCTCTGCTCTTGTGCTTCCTGCTCCTCCTCTTGTTTGGAGAGGTTTTTTGAATCGTTGCTCCTGTTAATCTTTGCTCCAGATGATGGGAGGCGGCGGTGTTGAGGGCAGGAACAGCAGCGGGTGATCCCTGAGGCTGGCTGCTGAGAGCTGAGGCACGAAGTGAGCAGCTTCCACGGGCAGGTTTTGGGAGACGTGGGCAGAGAACTGGAACCTGAAGGAGGCCGCCTTTGTCGGCAGAGCCGTGTTGTAGAGCGGGGAGAAAGTTGGTGGGGGCAGAGCCCTGCGTGGGGCCTCCCTGTCTGAGGAGGTAGGAACGGAGTCGGGATTTCAGTGGCTGTGAGGTTCCTTCCCTGCTGCAGTAATTGTTGCCAGCCACATAATTTCAGATCGTTACTCACCTGTGGTTTGTTCTACAGGCACTCTTTTTTGCTGGTGTTGCTGTAGTGTCACAGTTCCCTTCAGCAGGAGTGGAGAAATGAACCCGAGGCCGTCTGTCCCCCCGTGTCGTTTGTTTTCAGTGTCTCTCGTGGAGTTTGTGCCACGGAGGAGCTGACGGTGGTGTCGTCCTCGCTACAGCAGGGAAGCTCCACGCTGTGGGGAGCTGGAGAGGCCGCAGCGTGAGAGGGAGCGTTTGGAAGTGGGTCAGGAAGCTTTAAGAAACCACATTTTAGTAGAGCACTGCTAGGGGTAGGCAAAATACCGCTAGCTCTGTTCAAATGAGAAAGTAATGAGTGGGTAGGTGGGATTGCTAAAGGAAAGAGGAAAGGACTTATCTCGCAGTGACTCTCCTCTTGCGGGACAGATCCTTTCTGCAGCTGCTGCAGATTGACAAGATGACTTTTGCCTTGAGATGTTAGGGCTTCTGCTGCTCAGGAAATACAGCTGCACGGGCTCGTGCTCCTTCCTGCCATAAAGCTTGTCTCTTGAGCTTAGTCAGCCTGCGTTGGTAGAGGAGTCCTGTGCTTACACTTTGTAGTTTTCTCCTGTGGTAACCTGGATTTGTGTTCTCTCCAGCTCTGTCACGTATACCTGGATGTAGCCACGTCTGGCAGTTGTGCTGCTGCTCTCCGAGAAGGGAATCTGAGGCTGTGCCCGTGGAGGTGCCTGGCAGAGCACTTAGCTGCGGCGTGGGGCTTCCTTCCCTGGTTTTGTGCCAGCCCCGTACGTGCAGCCCGGAATCCCAGCCTCCCCTCTGGCTGTAACGCCGCTTGCCTCACGCGCTCGTGCCTCGCTTGCTGTCTGCCATCTCCCCAGGCTCTCAGATCTTTGCTGCTTTCCAAGTTTCTTTCTCCAGCTTTGTGTTCCAGATCTCCCTTTTCCCTAACGCAGTGAGCTCTGTTCTCTTCCCAAGCGCCTTGTGGTTCTTCAAGTTGTCGTGGCTCTTGTTCTCACTCGAGTCGTTAATTGTTCCTGCTGATGAACGTAAAACCCGGTTTATGAACTGGCAGTAGCACCAGGTACCAGCAGGAGAAAAAAACCACCTCATTGTGCCGGGTGCTGTACAGACACTGAATAAGGGAAGTTCTTGCCCTGAAGTCCTGAACTCATTTTCTTCTGTTGACAGCTCATTAGGAACAGTTTGCCCGCACGGCTCTGCTGAGGGCTCTGCTGAGGCACCGTCCCCAGCCCCAGCAGCACCTCCTGGGCAGCTCCTGAGCCCCGTTTGTTGCCAGCTGTTCGTTGAAGTTCAGTTTTCATTTACAGTTACTGCTATTAGATGGTTCCTGATAACTTGAATGCGGTGCTTGTCCATGATTGATAATTAAAAGTTTAGTTAAGAGTCAATTTTACTAACATCACGTTGCTCAGGACAGTTTCCTTCCCCACCCCTCACTGCTGGCAGTTCTCTGCAACCTGAGAGCAATCTCTTGCTATTTCCACTGCGATGATGGGGGGCAGAAAGGCCAGACTTAGACAACCAGCTAGAACAGCGCTGCTTTTAAATGTTAGTGCTGTGTTTCTTTTCCCATAAAGGGCCGATGTTTCCCCCAGTGTCTGCAGTTCCCAAAAGTGGCTTTCAAATGGGTGTCCTTTGGACTGGGCTTGAAACTTCCCTCTGCTGTTGGGTTTGGCCTTTCAGCGGAGGGCTGGGAGGCAGCTCTGAGCTGTGGGTGCCCCCCTGAAGCTCTCGGGGCTGGGAAATGTCAGAGGCTGTGCATTACACCGAAGCAGATCACAGGCTTTGCGCTTTCAAAGCTTTTACTCTATATGGCGCTGAAAGGAGCAGGCACCCAGGTCTTGGTGCAGCTGTGTAGGCTCCTGGCAGCAGCCGTAAACGCTCGGTATCTCGCTGCAATCTGTCCGTACATCGTCGGGTGTTGTTTGGTGTGTGAGTGGTGGTGGCCAGCCTTGTGATGGGTGAGCCCTTCTGGCACCCTGTCACAGCAAGCCCTGCGTGCTCCTTCCCCTTTGCAGCCTGCTCCTGCGGCAGCCCCTGCCCTCCCTCCTCACCCCAGCACCCACTGCTGGTCCCCTGCTCCTGCTGCCCTGCCTTCCCCGGGACCCCCCTGGGGGCTTTCCCCTCTTCAGGACCCTTGGGACGCACCAGGGACATGCTGGGTGACCCGCGGTGCTGTGCTGCTCCTCTTCCTCTCAGCCACATCTCCCAGTGCTCGCTTTGCTCCTCAGATGAGGCTGTCCAGGTTTCAGCACAGCATGGCAATGTGTTTAATTTTTAGAAGCAAGCGCTGGGAACGCGGTGTTTCTACCCAGCGACCAGGTAAAAAGCACCCTTCAGGCAGGAGGAATTGTTGAAACTTGCTCAGATTCTAAAATTCTGTGGTCTGTAAAATTCTGCTCGGGTTCTAGAGCTCAGATTCTAAACTTTCACCCCGGTGAGAGTTAAATTGCTCCCTGTGAGGTGCTTCTCATGCTGGCTTTGGCTCTCAAACCTGCCCACTTTGGTACTGAGCGCTGACTCTGCTCCTGCCGTCCCAGCGAGGTGCAGCAGGTGCACACCAATCTTCGACATTTTAACCCAAATCTGCTCCAGAACACTGAAGCTGCTTCCCCGCTCCTCGCCACCCATCCTGAGCTTCCTGTAAAGCTCAACAGCTGATAAAACCCAGGGAGCACCTGGGTACGGTCACACACACCTCTGGGTTTGTTTCTGTCTTTAATTTAATTTCCAGGGACGTTAAAGAGCTTTCAGTGCTGGAAGTGCTTAAATGGCTCTGATCGGGCTTTGATGTGCACAAATCATTAAAGCAAGTGGGATGAGGAGATAAGAGCCTGTGCTTCGCTTGGGATAGTTTGGCTAGGAGCAGCTAACAGTATTTTGCTACAGGGGAGGGCAGAATCCAACCCAAAAAAGCCACCTCAGAGCGGTTTCTGTGTAACGCTGCACGTGTTCGTGGGCAGAGGAGTGTAAACCATCGTTTTCTGAGAAAAAAAACAACAAACCCAACTGATTATCTCATTTACCAGGCCTCTATTTCTTTAGTGTAATCACTTTCTTATTTAACGATAATTTAAAAATTGCGTGATCAAAGTCCAGCTGTGAGAAATGGTGCCCGTGTTGGTTACCACGGGGCTCTCAGGGTGTCGCACACGGAGCGGGGCTGGGGGCCCTGCAGGAGGAGCGCCTGGCAGTGCCCGGCAGCCAGCGGGACGTGTTTCGGCGTAAATAAAAATAGCAGCTCGGTGGAAGCTGCTCTGCTTGAGAAAGCTTTGATTTTACAAAGCCAGCTTTATTCTCCTGACCTCGGGGCCTCCGAGCATGAAGATCGGACAGGATGAGATACGGCGGGTAAGGTTTTTGCTGTCTTACATCTTTTTTTTTGGTGCGCTGGGTGGTCCCGTGTGGGGAAAGGCTTCTGATGGTTCTGTTTGTGTGGAGCCAGTTCTCGGTGTATGTGTGGGTGGGGGGAGGCCCGGCGGTGGTACCTTTTTTTCTCTTGGTTGCTTTTTTTTGAGATTTACAGCGGGACCTTCGCGTGGAGCTGTGGCTGCTGTGCCAGGGGCTGGCCCCGCTGTGCTGAGCAGGGAGGTGTTGGCTTTGCACCGAAACCCTCCTCTGGCCCGGGGAAAGCTGTGAGCCTGCAGAAGGCTGCAGTGAAAAGGTTTTCCTGGAGCAATGATTACCTCTGCTGAAAGATCTGCTCCAATTATATTTAATGAGGGGAAAAGAGAAGCGAGGAGTTTGTGCTGGGACGCATCCCGAGCCAGTGAGTAGCAGAAACCGTGTACCAGGAGGGGCTTGAGCAAGGAGGCTTCAGCTTCAATTTGTTCGTTGCTTGTAAGCTCCTAAAAGAGGACTTTCTGGCTTTGTTTTTCTCTGATTTCCTCTGATCGGTTTTGTGGTTTAAGAAGTCAGTTGCATCTCTCATGGCCGCATGGGGCACGACCTGCACCGAGTGGACATTGCAGGGTGCTCTCACGGTGCCCTCGGCACCCCCGGCTGGCTCCAGGCACTTGCATGGCCTTGGTTATGTGGAAGGATGTTAGAGTGCTTTCACTGACTGAAAAGCTAAAGGTGGGTGAAATTAGAACGTTTTAATTTCGGTTTCTTGTCAAGAGAACTACAAAACTTGAGCTTTGTGGCTGGCGTAAGGGGGTGAGCTCTCGCCAAGCATGGACACAGCGCGTGGCGCATTTAACGTGTTACACAACAAATAGTTCAAAAACCGTGGTGTGTAAGTAAATAACTCACATGTTAAAAATTGCTCTTAGTGTGTACCATACTGCTTTGGAGTGGGAAATGGAATTGGGATAATTCCCAGGCACAATGACAGGTCTGCCTTGTGGGCCAGGCACCCGCGCAGGACGGAGCTGCTCAGGGGAGCTGCTTTGTCCGCCGCATCCTTGGGCGCTTCCGAAAGGGGCAGCGGCCGTCCTGCTGTGTTCCTGCAGCACCTGGAAGCTTGTCTGTCTGTCTGCCTGTCCGTCTGTCTGTCTGTCAGCTGGAGCATCATCCTGTGGAAGCTCCGTAACGAGTGGACGCAGCGGAAGGCCCCGCACGGGCTGTTGCAGTGAGGGTTTTGAAATTCAACTGAATTTTGGCGTGAGTGTTGCAAGGCTGCTTGTGTCTTCCCTTTATTTTGTACTAGAAAAAGTTTAACTTCTTTTTCTAGCAGCAAGATCCATCTGGTCTCCCTGCTGTGAAATCACACGTGCTGCTCTGCTCGCCTGTGGGCTGGCCACAGGGTTACAACTTTCCGTCTGTGCTGAGCAGGGCTGCTTGGGCAGCACCGCGCACCGATCTGCGGCTTCTCGATGAATTTCGGCTTATTTCTCCAGGTAGCTCTGGCCCCTTCGTGTTTGCTTCCATTTTTTTGTTCTTTGGCTGTAAATCCCAGCTGTTCTCCGGTGGGTTTTACCAAAGTTCAGCCAGCAAGCTCTCCCCTCATCTTGGGAAGCACAAAGCGGCCCTGGAGCTCCCTAACGGCTGGCGGCGGCCGTTGGCACCCAGCTGGGCTGTCCCGGTGCGTGCTGACACCTCGGCTCAGGTGACTTTTGGTGCTTCTCTGTGCCATGTTCGGTTGTGCTCTCGGGAATTCACCTGGTTGTGCCTTGTAGCCCCACAGCACGCCTCGAGGGGCTCTGCCCACGTTTCTACAGGGCGTTGGGTCTGACGAGGGGAAGTTGCGTGGCACCAGGGGTGAGAAACACGGGCAGTCATGCTCTTTCCTCTTTATTTTTATTAAAGAAGTTGCTTATTCCCACTCTCTCATGCTGTTATAGCTGCTCTGGAGTCTGGGGAGCATTCAGACTCGTCCACATTCCCAAATAACTCCAGGGTTTGTTTTGACCCCGCACAGCTCGGGGGCTGGCAGGGCCGTGCTGCAGCCCCGGTGCCTCCTGCCTGCCCCTGGTGCCATGCTCGAAGCAGCGAGGGCAGGAGCAGAGGTGTTGGTGGGTGTACGGCCGTGTGCCCGGCTGCTGCGGCAGTTACAGAGCACCCCCCTGGTTTATTCAGCACCTGAATTCATGGTCTGAGAACCTGATGTGTGTTTCAGTCTGGTGTGCAGCACGGGGCTTGGGCCTTGGCTGCGATGAGAGGCTGGAGATAAAAGTGCAGTGAGGAAGCAGCCAGATGAGCTTTCAGCAGGGCTGGAGGAAGCGGCCGTTAAACCTGGGCACCGTCTGATAAACTTCTCTCCTGCTTGGTCTGCAGCTGAGGATGGGAACCTTCAGGCAAACGTGAGCTTTCCCTTTTGTCCTTCAGGTGGGGCTTCGTGAGAACACTGGGTATTGTTTCAGGGCCTGGACGGGGTGTATTTGTCACGGGGTTTCTGCAGAGCCAGTCCTTTCTGAGGCCTAACGCTGCAGAGTTCGTAACGCTCCTGCGTAATGAGGCCTTGAAGACAGTAAATTAACGTGAGGAAGTCAGAACTATAATAGGCAGATTAACGCCGGCTGTCTGAAGAACGATTGCTTAATAAAATTTAAACGCCAATTGTCTCGGCTTCAAAGCTGGAGCAGGAGAACATGCAGGCACAGGAATTCGGGTAGCGAGTCTGCCCGATGAAAGTGGCTGCTGGGAGCAGCATCGCGGTGTGCTTCGTGGAGCCTGTGCGGGCAGGAAGGAGCACACGGGGAAGCTCCACGCTGCTCCAGCACCTCACCCTGCAGCGTGGGTCAGAAAGTGACGATTTTGGTGGATCCCAGCCTTGTATCGCAGTCCTGAGCATCCCCCTTCCCTCTGGGGTCAGTAGGGTCCCCCTGGCTGGGCCATTCCTCCGCGGGGTCGGTGCCTTCATGCTCCCGGTTGTGTTGTGGCTCTGCTTTTTCTGCTTGAGGCCCTTTCTCTGCTGTTCCCATCCCCGGGGAGAGCAGGGCACGCTGCTGCATTGCCTGGGTTTCCCTCTGTAGGGACAGCACAAAGGGACCGGTGCTGCAGGCCTGGGAGCGCTCCCCTGGCTGGGAAGAAAAAGGAAGCCGGGAACTTTGTTTCAGAGGGCCGGGCAGCTGATGTCTTCCTGCCCCTAAGTGGTTAGCGAAAAGAAAAACAAAACTGATAGCTTCAGGTCTGTGTTTTTCTTTCGTTTCTCTCCAGAGGACAGAGGGAGGATTTCTTCCAACAGCTCTTGAGCTGCCAGCCTTGCACAAGAGCCTGGCTGTGCGGCGCGGTTCCTTGCAGAACCAAGAGCGAGCTGCAATCATTGCTTTATTTTTAGAGCTTGCCCTTGGTAGTGACACAAAATAAAACCGAGGACTGGGTAAGGTTAATCCAGGGAAGGAGAGGTGAGGGGGTCTGGGCGCTTTCACTACCCTGTAATGCTGTTGCACAAAGTAACTGTGATGGTTTAAAGAGCGGGTGGTGTGGGGTCTGTTAACCCTTGAGTAAATAACAGCGAGCTAGTCTTGCACATTCTTCTTGGTCAGAATCAGTTTAAAGCTATTTTAGCAGTATGTTTAGGAAAAGGACTTAAAACTTGTTTTTAGACCAGCTGAAATGCAGCTGCAGAAGTTCCAAGTGTCCTCCTTAAGTCGGGTTGTAAAATTCAGGTGCTGGGAGCTGCATTTACCTTAATTAAAACAGAAGCTTTGTGTCTGTGTACTGGGTCTTGGTGTGGTGAACGCTGTGCCCAGCTCTCACTCAGCTCCTCTGATAAAATGGGTCTACGTGAGCGTGCAGAGCCTCGTCAGCCCCACTGCAAGGCCAGGGGCTCAAGGGAGGAATCCAGCAGATGAAATTAAAGAGCTGGCACTTTGGGGGGGTTCTGCAGTCACAGGGCTGGCCGGGAAGGGGAAGGGCCCTGTGGCAAACACTGAGCTCTTCCCTCTGGTGGCTCTCATCAAACATTAACCTCGCCTAGGGCAACTTTTTTTGTTTGTTTTTTAAAAGCTCTGCCTCCCTTACGGTGCGTACAGAGGTGGTGTTCTCCAGCCGTGCGTTAGCAGCTCGCTGGGGAGCGTGCAGAGGGAATGCTTGACATGAAGGACAGGACGGAATTTCTGGGGAAATCTGGGTTTTGTATTAGTTTTATACTCTCAGTACAATTGTAACTACCAGATGACCAACAGAAGAGACATCCTAATGAAACCTTGGAAGAAGGGATATCTGCTAGAAACAGGGTTGTATTTTCAAGAAACAACCAACCCAAACCCTTGGCTTTCCCCAAAACACCCAGGTGAGGTGATGGCTCACCCTTTCTCGTGCTCAGCACATCAGCGCTGCTGCAGTGTGAGCGTGCCTCGCCTCGGGCTGACTGATACCGAGTTAGAACTGCCGAGCACTTCTGGCAGAGCCACCCTCTCCTCTCGGGGAGCAGGTAACGCCTGCAGCCGGAGCCATCCCAAACCAAATGTCCTCCTGAGGCACAGCTCCACTGCTGCCAGGGAGCTCCAGCTATGGGGTCAGAGGCGAGGAGGAGAGTGGGACGCTGCGCTCTTCTGAAAGCTTTTTATTTTATTTATTTATTGACACATGGCTATTATTTAAATTCTCTGTAAACTCCTTTTTGGCTTTGTTGCTTATTTTAGTGTCACGAAGCCAACCTGGATGCCTGGTTACTGCTGCTGTATTTGCAGCACCGTGATTATCCTTAAACTTACCTGGAGTTTGGACAATTTTGTGCAAAGCTCTATTGGTTCTGTAAGCAATGTTTCAGTTTTTCTGCACTTTTCTTTTTCTTTACCATAAAACAGAAAGCTCTAAATCACTTTTATTTGGGAAGCGTTCAGTTGTTAGTGGCCACACCAGAGCACATTGCTGCTTTGTGCCTTGGTGTGCTTCGTTTCGCTGCTGTGGGGCAGGGTTTGGTGGCTTGCCTTGGTTTTGTTTGTGACTTCTTTACCAACTCTTCTGTGAGTGCATTTGGATTAAACTGTCAGAGTAGCACTTGGGGACTGTGTGTGTGTGTGCAAACACCTCGTTCCTTATATGCTGCTTCCTAGGGGCAGCATTTCCAGCGCGGGGTGTGAGCCGGGTGTGCCCTGCCCGGCTGCTGGGGCCTGCCTGCTGCGTTCCCCCCACAGCCCCTTTATCATTCACGGCCAAATGCTGTGACACAACGCTGGTGTTCCCTCACAGCCAGCTAGCCCGTGCTGCCTGAGCCACCTGTGGGATCTCTCCTGCTTCTGAAAGCAATTCAGGCAGAAAGAAGCCCTTGAGGTAGATGAGGCTGTCTCGGAGGAGTCAGGGTGCTGCGAACACACTCTGAGGATCCACTGAGGCCTGGCTGAAAATTTGGGGCTCTGGGGTACGTCCTGACGTGCTGCACGTGGGGGGCTCCCCGGTGGAGGTCCTCACTTGTCGGATGCCCATGGGAAGGAGCGATGCTGCTGTTGGCACCAGACATGGTTCAGGCAGGGTGAGAGGAGGGGGCCGCACATCCCACTCCTGTTCCCACAGCTGGCTGAGACGCCCTTTTCTTTGGAAGCACTGTGTGGTAACGTGTGGGTGTGTTTGTTGTGTTTTAAACTGGGAACGTGGCCCACGAGGCCCCTCCGAGGCTGGGTGGCGGTGCCCTAGGGGGAGGGCTGCAGGCAGGGAGCCCCGCAGGGCAGGAGCAGTGCTGTGCTCACACCTCCCTGTAGGAAAGTCCAAGGTTACGGGTGTCTGGAGCCAGAGCTGAGCCCTTTTTGGACTGAGGCCGAGCAGAAGTACCAGGTGGGATTCAGTAAGGGGTTGGAACAAGGCACAATAAATCCTGTTCCTTGTAGGGGTGGTCTGAGTGCCTCACGGGTGTGCTCCATCCCTTTAGGTGGGTGGTTAGCGGTGCTCGAGGAACGCACACCAAGGAATTGGGACTCTGATTTTCCTGCCTGCATTTCCTTCTTCCCTTTAACTCTTCAAGTCAAGCTGGAGAAGGGAGGCCCAAAATTCGGATGCAGTGAGCTGTGCGGGGAGCTGCCCTACCAAGGCACTGTGTGGGTACAGCCTGGCCGAGCACACACCAGTACCAACCCAACCCTCCTGGCATTAGGCCCCCTGGAAATGGGAGCGCTGTGCTGTGCTTTGGGCCCGTTTGCTTTTTTATTTTTAATTTGTGAACTTTTCTTCCCCCAGATGTGGAAGTTCAGGTGTCTTAGGGCCTGGCTGTGCTGGTAGCTCTGTCTCCCTTGGCCTGGCTCAGCTCCTCCGAGGGGTTCTCCGGGGGCCCTAAAGCTGGACAAGACGCAAGCATCTGAAAAGTTCCTCCTGCAAGTGCCTTTGCTGCTAGCAGTCCGGGTTGAGCAGGCATTCCTTGTCTCGTGCTCGGTGCTGTGCACGGGGGGCGTGTGGCTGGGAAGCTGTCGGACACGCCGAGCTCAGAGCCCACCGCGCCAACCAGCACCGGCTTCATTTATTTGCATGTTTAATGCCCCTGTGATCTTAATAGCGTAGTACACGCTGGTGGTGCTTAAAATATCCCCGCAGAGATGCAGAAGAGTAGATAAAGAAGTCTCGTTTGAACGCGATCCAAATGATCAATTCCACTCCCTTCCTTCCCCAGCAAAACAAAAAGAAAACCCCAACGCGCTCCCTGTACGGCCACAGTGAGTGCCTGTGGGGACGTTTGCCACTTGCTACGTACTGCAGAGGGCTAGGGAGGAGTGGTAAGAAGTGCCCTGAGCTGCTTTGATATTTCCAAACCCTGATTTTGCATTGACCTGGCTCACAGAGCCAGCCTGCCTGCTTTGCTCCGAGGGACGGCTGCCTTCGGGTCCCTTCTGTGCGGCAGCGTTGTGCCACGTGCCAGAGCTCGACTTCCCCAGCCCAACGAGCTGTGGTACGTCCCTACAGCTCTGGGAGGGTGCTCAGCTCTCTGAAAGCCAGTGAAGAGCTTTATGTTAAAATTTACCCCCCTGTTTGTAAAATGTAAGTGTGAAATTGAAAATCGGCCTCAACTGAACAGTATAGTTCAATCCGGTATTTGTTTCTGTTTAAATCCTGCACGTATAGGAAATCTGAAAAAGAACAAGCTTCCTAGCCCTCCATCCTTCAGAAGGAATTTGCGTTTTGCTGTGCATGGGCAAGTGCTGAGGCAGTTTGCTGGTGGCAGAGCCCCGAGGCCTGCGGTGTGCTCCCACCTCCAGGAGTTGGGCTGAGTTTAGCATAATGGGGGAAAAAGTAATTTTCACATCTCTGTTAAAAACCATCACATCCACAGGCTTGGTATCAGCACTGAGCTGCATTATGCTCATGCTTTTACCTTGTTTACAACGCAAATATTTCAGGGAAATGCAACAAATCCAGCACCTGGAAAAGCACTGAGTGTGTGAGCTCAGGCTGGGGGTCCTGGCTGCGGCGTCCCTGTAGGTTTTATTGCAGCAGAGCAGCGGGCAGAATGAAGCCAAATGAGTAAGAAATTGCAATGAAAGGCTAAAATGTTAAGGTGAAAAGAATAATGTCAAACAGACAACCAAGTGATAGGTAGAAGGCTTCCTAGAGTGGGCTAGCTGCTTTTACACAGCTTTCAAATCAGCGCTGTAGCAAACTTGGTTGTTATTTTTAATAGGAAGCTGTCTAGAAACATGAAACAATGACTTTCAAAGTAGATGACTTCTTCATTTTAGACTGCAGCTTATGTATGTGGAAGAATAGGCATTTCTTCTCTGGAAGCACCAGCCGTGCTTTTGGCACACCAGTAGGGTGCTTTTATAGCTCTCAGCATAAAGAATTACGCTCACAAAACCAGTGAGACCTCCGGTGGTCTGATTTTGTTGATTCCTGTGGGTCCCGATGCTTTATCAAGCGCAAAGCTGACAGTATTTTCTCGTTGTGTTGCTGCAACTTGGCGTACTGCTGTTAACTCAAACAGCAAGAGCAAACCTCCAAGGAGGATGGGCAGGAGGGGAGCTTGCCAGCTTTCTAGTCTGCATTTTTGCAGTAGGCACAGATCGTGTGGCCGAGGGCAGAAGTGCAGCACTGACAGAACTTCACGGAAATGACTGCTTTGGCTAGAAAGGTCTTTTAGGAGGGAGGGAGGAAGGCAGGCCTGGAAACAGCATCAAAGCTGGAGGTCAGAGGATGTCGGGGAATGCCCAGAAAGGTGCTTCGGGGCAGAGCTGAAAGCAAACCACAGCCTGATTCAGGCACTGAACGGGGGTGGGGGGAGAGAAGGGAATTGCAGAACACTTGGGGGATGTTGAGGAGAAAGGGAATTGTAGGAATGACTGGGAGATGGACGGGGTGGGCTGAAACAGCTTCAAACAGGTGCAATAGTTAGAAACAGTTATTTGCCTGAGGACTTTGTGCTTATTTTAATTTTAATTTTATTTTTCCTGCATAAACTCTCCCAGTTGGGCACAGAAGGTAGCTGTGAATTGTGGGTTACAGCTGCTCTAAATGCAAGGTTCTTTGAACTGGACAAAAACATCTCTTCAGTTGTGAGGAGCTGCAGCCAGCAGCGGGTTCCTAACTCAGCTCTCTCGTTTGGCAGAACGGGTACCGGGGCTCACTGCGCCTGCCTCCCTCCTTCCTCATTTCCTTCTGTGATCAGGAAATTATGTTGTTTTTTTTTGTAGCAACATGAACCGTGAAGACCGGAATGTGCTGCGTATGAAAGAAAGGGAAAGGCGAAATCAAGAAATTCAACAGGGTGAAGAAGCCTTTCCGCCTAACTCCCCTCTCTTTGCGGAACCATACAAAGTTGTGAGTTTATGCCATTTTCACAAACTCATTTTTTTGTGGCAGTTCTGTGCAATTATTATTAGAGGACTAAAACCTCTATTGGCTGTCTAGATTTTAACAGCAGCTTTGTTTTTTTTTAGAAGATAAATATTGATTGGGCATCAGTAAAAATAACAAAGTTCATTTGGATTTTTTTTGTAAGCTGTAGAAATAAGTGTGAAGTATTGCAGAGTATTTTGTTCCTTTTCCTTACCTTCTATGCCAGTAGGGACTTTGTCATTGTTTTCTAAAAAATAAAATAAAATGAAAGATCAAAGATTTTGAAATTGAGAACAAAAGCCTTCTAGTTTTCAAATACAAAAATGATTCAGTGCTGCCGAAGCACATCTTTTCTGTATGCTCTAGGGGGTTAAATTACTGCTTGAAAAGCAAACCTGGGACTAGGAAACCTTGGCAAAAAGATCGGGGTGCTTGCCACGATCTTAGCCTTGAAATGCAGATCAGCTGCACTAGTTGTCAAGTCAACTCACTGAAAGCGAAGTTGTGACTTTTAACACTGAATTTTGCATTTTCTCTAATGATTTTCACAGACCAGCAAAGAAGACAAGTTGTCTAGTCGCATTCAGAGCATGCTCGGTAATTATGACGAAATGGAGGATCTTCTAGGAGATCGATCGCAACAGAAGCTCGTTGGAATTCCCAAACCAACCGTACCATCAGCAACAGATGAGAAATCAAACCAAAGTTTCTTTGGTGACCAGAGACATAATACTAGTTCACATCAGAGTAGCAAATGGACTCCTGTAGGACCAGCACCTAGCACTTCCTCGCAATCTCAGAAACGGTCCTCGGGTTTACAGAGCGGGCACAGCAGTCAGCGCGGCAGTGGCAATAACACTAGCAGTAGTGGCCAGAGGCATGACCGTGACTCATACAGTAGCAGCAGCAGCCGCAAAAAAAGCCAGCATGGATCAGAACACTCCAAATCCCGTTCTTCCAGCCCTGGAAAACCACCTGCTGTTTCTTCGTTGAGCTCCAGCCATTCGAGATCTCATGGAAACGATCATCACAGCAAAGAACATCAACGGTCAAAATCTCCCCGGGATCCAGATGCCAACTGGGACTCTCCCTCCCGCGTACCCTCATTTTCAAGTGGACAACACTCTAATCAGTCTTTTCCACCCTCACTAATGTCCAAGTCCAATTCAATGTTACAGAAACCCACTGCCTATGTAAGGCCGATGGATGGGCAGGAATCCATGGAACCAAAGTTATCTTCTGAACACTACAGTAGCCAGACTCACAGCAGCAGTGTGAATGAGCTGAAGCCCAGCAGCAAAGCACATCTAACCAAGCTGAAAATACCTTCTCAACCACTCGATGTAAGTTCCTACCTATTTACTGGGTTCTTAAATGATAGTTCCTTTGGGCTGGGATTTTCCAGCTCCTTTAAAATCCCAATCTACATAACCAAGATGCAGTTTATAGTAAATGCTGTTTTTTTGTTAAATAAAACATCTCTCCTGGTGAAAACCTGTATTTTAAATGGGAAACATGAAATTCTTCCATGTGGATACTGTGATTTTCATTAAACAGAGCCTATGAGACAGTCTGAGAAAGGCTTAACTAACCCAGACAGGCTAATTTTCCTGGAGTACTTCTGAAGTCAAAAGTCAGTAAAATAGTAGGATATTCACAAGTCTCTTGACAAACCTGTATCCATACATTGTCTTTGCTGGGAGCCGTGTTGCCTTAGCCAGGTGATGCTATCTGAGCATATCAGGTTTTCTTTTGAAGCCAGTAGTAATTTCTAGATGTGATTATTATACCTTCACCTAGGGAACATCAGCTAACCCCAAAGCACACCAAAGTGAAAAAGGTTCAGAACTTTGATCAGGTATGCTGAATACAGAATACTATTGGACTAACAACTTTTAATAGTTTAATAATCCTGGAATTGGTAAGGCACAGACCTTGACTACAGCTCACTTGCAAGGAGAGGGCCTTTCTTAATAACAAAATGGCCGTGCATTTCATATGAACTGTTTAAGTGCCAGTAGCGAGAAAAAAAACGTTTGTTCCTGGGATTTCAATAAATAGCAAATTAAGATTCAGGAAACAGATAAGGAAAGTCGAAAAATTATTTCCACCTTCTGAAAGACTTGACACGCTGGTGTTAATGCAGTGAAATGTGTTGTCATTCTGCTTTCTTCCTTTTTGTAGCATCCCAAATGCAGTAGATTCATAGTTTCATAATTATTGCTGTTTCTAGTTTCATGCTGTGCTCTGTTTTACTTTGTAAAGCAGTTTGTCATTACTGTGTATTCATTGTCGTGCATTTGAGTTCAGATATTATGCAGTGGCTTCTTCCAGGGAAAGATTGAAAGCCATGATTCTTTTTTCCCCTCTTTCCAGAAGTTTTTAATATCCCTGACTGCCTAAGATCACTTTTAACTGTCAAGTGAAAAGTAAGAGATTATTGTGGCAGTTTTATAGATCTGGTGTATTTGCTTTTCATAACTGGATGTGACTCATCCCATAAAAATTTGAAGCTATCTGATATTAAAATTAATATTGTTGAAAAGAATTAACGAGGTCTGTTTGTATCTATATAGACTCTGTATGAATTGTGATAAGGATTGAAGTTTCTTTTTAACTGCTTCAAATTCCTGGGATCTTTTAAAGAAAATCTGCTTTAGGAGATGTTAATCTTGAGTTTTGATTTGTAGGCATCAGCATCTGGCGATGTGAGCTGTGTGGATGAAATTCTAAAAGTAAGTTCTCTGCTTTTTTTTCATAAGTTATTTGTTGAAGATACAAAACATTTCTAAGGAGGTGGAAACTACTCTCCAGTTGATTAGTTTCTTTTAAATTGGCTTGACTGCAAGTTGTTACAGGAGGGCTCTTCAAATAATCCTCTGAAGCGGGTAGACTGGGGAAAACTGGAGGCAGAGCTGTGTGTGAGCTGGGCACTGTGCACTGCAGGGTGCACACATCATCTCCTGGATAGCCTCATGGCATTCCTTTCCTTCTAGCCCCATCCCCGCTAATCTAACCAGAATTTAGCCCTTTCTTCCACCTAAATACAGTCATTACCTTCCAATACCTTTTTAGAGTATAATTATTTGTAGCTACCCGACAGCAGACCCTTCCCTTCTCCTCTACCTGCATTATTTTCTCAAGCCTTTTTACCCCTCACGTGGCCTCCTGTTCATATGTCTGCTGTCACAAAGGTATCATTGCCCCATGAGCATTTCCATAGCATATTTCCTCTGACCTTCAGTACTCCATGGTCCTTGGAGATGCTCTGAATGAATACAAGATGCTTTCTTTCCAGCTTCAGGTATTGATTTTCACCTCTTTTTCCTCAAATTTTATAGATTTCCCTTCCCAGGATTTTTCTTTCTACCCCTTTATCTTACATGTGCTCTTCACAGGCTGAAGTGATCAGACGCTGGCTTCTACTTCAGTTTATGTTCAGGCCAACCAGTTTTATTGATTTGTTCCTTTCTGCTTGTTTTGTTGGCATGTCTATTCATTTTCATGGGTAGCAATTTAAGATTTAGGTTTATGTGCAAAATCTTCGTTACACATTTGGGAAACTAAGATTTGAATATACAGCTCATTGAAGTGTGAACAATGAACTGAAAATTGAGAGGTTTACCATTTGAACCAGGATTTTAACTTGAAATCTTTGCTCTGCTTTTGTTTTGTTAATAGCTTGTCTTTTTTGTTTTGGTACAGGAGATGTCCCATTCTTGGCCTCCTCCACTGACTGCTATTCATACTCCGTGCAAAACTGAACCGTCAAAATTTCCTTTTCCAACAAAGGTCAGTGCTGTAGTCAAATACCGAATGCAGTTTAAAAAAGTAGCTCCTATTAAATTAGCATTTTGGAACTCTTTTAAATTCAATTCTGTATTCTTCTGTGTTTGTTTCAGTGCTGTGCAACTCTTTATCTTGCTTCACAATAACATTGTCGCTCTTATGAAAAATGTCATTGTTTATCCTCTGGTTTACATGCATAAAGCACTCTTCAATGTCTGCGAACATATGTATAAGCTTTCATTTTTATATTAAATTCTTTTTCATAAATTCAAACCTTCTTCAGGGTACTCCTGAAGCTTTAAAATGCCACTGAGCCTTTTCCCTGTTAGGGAAATACTTTGCAGCACTTTGTGCAGAAGCAAGCATTGTTTTACCTCATCTAGCAAGCAGTGGAGACTGACTGGTAAATGCTAAGAAATTCAAATGTACTTTTCTGCATAAACTGATTTTTCCTCATAATTTTGAAGTCCAGTTGTAGTTCTGTTAGATCTTACATTTCCAATTACAAAGGAAAAAAAGTTTTTAAATGAGACCTTTTGCTCAAGAAGTTTTGAGATTACTTGCCCAGAAATATGCCTTATTAGCTTCCCATGTACTTAATAACTACTGAAGCATTTAAATTATTAATTGGAAAGAGAAATCAGTTGCTTTTTGCTGCTGCTGACAGCATAGGGCATGTTGCCAAGAGACCTGCTTGAGCTGACACCTCTGAGGAAGGAGCTTGCATTCTCCTACCTTTTCACTCTTGGCTGTTTGCTCCTTTCCCCTCGGGCTGGCTCTCGCACTCCCAGCTGCAGTGCTTTAAGGCAAACTGGCAGAAGTGATTGTTTGCCTTGAACTGCAGCTCTGTAATCTGAAGTGTCTTGGAAGCTGTAGGTAGGCAGGGTAGATAGTTTGGGGAGCAACTTCAACAAGTACAGTTCAGCTTATGATAGCTGACTCGTTTAGGACTTTGTACCTATTGATTAGCAGAAAAAGGTTTAAGGTAAGAATACAATGTTTCTCAAGGCTCAACATACGTCTGAAACAGGTTGAGGTACTCTGTCCCTAGTTTGGCATAATTTTGGATTGCAGAAATTATGCTGGTCATCTTTTAAAAGTTACCTTAATAATCATGAAGACTACACCTTTTCTGACCAGGCTGCCGTGCTAGAGGACCAGTTGCTGCTATCAGTTTCCTGCTTGATCCAAATTACTCCCCAAAACAGTTCAGTGAAATGTGTTTTAAGATTTTTTCCCTGAGATTTCTAAATGAAATCTGTCTAAACAGATTGTCTTGTTCCACGAATGCTTGGACATCAACTTCCTAGCCCTGTTTTTCTTAACATGAAGATGTTTTGGAGTTTGCATGTGTTTGAAAATCCAAGTAAAGGAGCTTTAATACATGAAACAAGCACATTGGATTACTCTTTATAACAATATAGTTGGAAAAGAAGTGTGTTCTCTTTTTGACTAGTTGGTCATAAGAAAATGCTTTCTTGTGAGCACCTGTAATAGTTTCCTCAGTGTGGGCACAAGGTTTAATCTAGGTGATTTACCCAGATGAGCACTGAATGAGTACAGTTTTCCAAAAGGCTCTAGCTATAGCTCATGATTATTTCTTGGTCAAAAGTTCCAGCCTCTGCAAGTGCACATCCACAAACTCCCACAGACTGATGAAAGGTTAAACAGTTGTGTTTCTCCTACTGGCTAGATGTCTTGGAGCTACAGACAGTCCTGTTGTCATCACCCTGTCCTGTCATGTTTTTGTCTCCGTGCATCTCTTTGACTCAGTGTGGGGAGAAAGAAGCTGTGCAGAGATCTGTAGGCCTTTGCCACATCCAGAGAAACTATGTAAGGTTGCACAGCCTTGTTGATGCTTGAACAAAAAAGGGTGGTTGTGTGTTTGGTGTTTTCTTCTTCTTTTGAATCTATCAACCTGGACTGTGTTTCTTCACCCAGTTTGCAAAAAAAAAATTCCATTTATGGCTGCTCTGACTCTTTCGACTTTTTGCCAGCTTTTTTATTTTGTGGCTGCACATCTTAACCATGGAACTTTGTCAAATTCTCTCTCCATATCCAAAGTCTGTAATTTCCTCTGCCTTCTCCCCTCTGTCATTCTTGGCAGCAGGATCTTCGCAGAATTCCAGCAAGCCAGTGAGCCGTAGGCTTGTGCTGCCTGGACCCAGAGCAGAACTCAGAAAACAAAACAAAGCAGTGATTTACTTTAATCAAGCAGTGCTGCTCTAGAAAAGCTCGTTCTCTTTAATACTCTATTTATTTACAAGTGATATGCTGCAGTATTTCACAGCGTTCCTTTTGTGTGCAGAAGCCTGGCATGTTTTGCCTGCGCACATAAAATAGGGCTGCTTTTAGTGGATGGGTTGGTTTTATTTGTGAGGCTGTTGGGATAAGATCGCTTCTCCTGTGTGAGGATAGTGAGTAGGTTGCAGGGACTCAAACCACTGACTGGGGCCTGTCTGCATTATTATAAGTATACCTAATATCAGAAAGTCTTTGAATCAGAAGATAAAACTTCATGAAAATAGGTCAGGGAAAGTTTTATGGATACTATGAAAAGAAACTGATTCCTGACTCTTGGTAAAAACGTTATCTGGTGACCTAACACTCTATAATTTTATCCTATGTAAGGGTTTTTTTGTTTGTTTGTTTTTTAAAGCCATGGGCTCACAGTCAAAATCTCCAAAGCATGTAAAATATATTCAAAAGTCCAGCTGTTTGTTAGAGGGTGGGAGCTTTTCGTCTCAAAGCAAGCATCCTTGCCAGGTTTTGTGCCTGCGTGCCCGTGCGGTGACCTGGAGACATCCCTGGAGAGGTGGGTTCTGTCTCCAGCCTTGTTCAGCGCCTGCCCCGTGCTGAAGTGACCATAATGGCCAGCGGGCAGGTGTGTCGATCCTTTCTCAAACAGAAACTTTCTTCTGAGAAATAAAAATGAAAACCTGAGTTTTCAGACATTCCCCACCGGCTGCTCACAGCCCGATTCGGTACCCACTGCTGTTCCCAGCAGCTACCAGGTGGTTTTTCTCACTGCAGTTCTTGTGGCAAACTACAAGCAGCAATTTTATTTCCTGTTAAGTGTCGTCACTGCCTAACCTCAGTGGTATTCTGTGAAAGAGGTTTCCTTCCTTTAAGATATTTTTAATTCCTTTTTGAAGTAGACCTTTAGAAGATAGTGCCATAGGTAACCTCATGGTAGAAAGTGTATATTCTTATTTATTTATTAATTTCTGAGTTTCTTAAAGAAATAATGTATTCAAAGACAAAATAGGTGGTGAGGTGTTTGGAAAAAGTTGTGTGTTTAAGCATAACTCCTCGTTAAAGTGCACTTAACTGAAATATTGCACTGTGCCTTAGAAATAGGAAGTTGACTGACGCGAGCAGTTAGGGGTTTCTGCAGAATTCATGCTACGTATACTGGTGAGAATGGGTGCCAGTTCCTCATCTTGTGCTCACCCCAGCACAGATGCTCTGTATCTGTAGATGTGGTATTTTGATTACGATATGGTCTTTACTTCTTTTTTGACTTGAGTTTTATCAGTCCTGTCTAAGTTAACGGTAGGCAAAAGGAAATTGGGGAATCACGCTTGCACTCCTTGAACTTGTGTCAAAGATAAAAATCTGTTTTTGTTTTGAAGGAGGTAGAGCTTTGCTTTCTGTTGAAGTCACAACACTTTTTTCCAGCTTTGTCTTCTCTTTTCACTTTGGGTATAGTTAAATTTTATCTATATTATCCCTTTCTTTCATTCAGTTTCTTTCATTAGAGGCGTTTGGAACACCACGTGAAAATGAAGTCTCCTAGGAAGGTGTGGTTTTGAGAGAAGTGATGAATCTGTTCTTCTAGACCACTGACAAAAAACTTGTCCAAGACATTATTTCAACTGCTTCCACTTTTGAAATAAAGTTGAAGGAAGTTAGAGTTAATCTAAGCACGCCTTGTTGCATAAAGCTTTTGTTACGTTTGGAAATCACACATACAGCCACTCAGCACACCAGTGAGCTGGCTGTTAGGGAAGACTGGTTAATAGCTACAACCCCTTCAATTCAGTGTTGTAAAATGTGTGCGTGTGACTTCATGGGTTAACTCCATTTTTTCACCTTTCATGCTTAAAGTCAGCGTTTGTCCTCGTTTTAAAATGAGGTCAGGAGGGTCCTGGTTTGAAATGGCGAACTGGTTTAGACATTTTTCGGTAACTCGGTACTCTGCATATTTGTTTATTGAAACAATATGTTAGTGTTTGAAAAGTTTGATAATGTACTTTTGGGAGACAGAAGTGGTTTTCTGGAATGGGAATAGCAAAGATCACACCAGTGCTAAAATCTGCAGGGCTGCATCTTTCAAGGCTAGACTTGTAGGTAACAAGTCTGTTACGTCTCAAGGCAGGTAATATCGCTGTTCATTGGCTTTGGTAGAAGTGAATTGCCTGATTACATGCGGATTTGGCTGTTTATCGGGCCGGGGGTGGGGGCGAGGAAGGGAAATGATCTGTTTGTCAGCTGTGCCTGCCTGCGTTTCCCCAGGAACTCGTGCAGAGCGTTCTGAGACGAGGAGTTGGACGCAGCGTTTGTGCAGGGCTCTTCGGATTTCAAATTTCATTGTCTCATGTGCTCTTCTGTAGCTGGGATTTTTTCATTACTATGAGCTTTAGTATACTCATTAATTGTTCACTGAGTATTAGTATGCTCATGGCTTGTCCGCCAAGATGCTGTATGTGTCTGAAAAAGAGAAGAATTTGAGTGAAAATATGTAAAGCTAACAGCAAGGCTTTCCCCGCTGTATAAGAAAAATAAAAACATACCAAACTGCTCATCTTCATGCTAAACAAACAGATAGGATTTCTGGAAGTTACACAGAGATTGAGTTTCAGATACCAAGAGGTACAGCACAAGGCCCTTAAAACCTGGCACGTAGGGATGGCCGAGCTCCAGATGAGGAACATGAAGTGCTCTTTCCATGTGCTTGCTGTTCCACTACGGTTGGTGAAAGGAGTTTGGGCCCAGATAAAGAATCACTCTTTGCTATGTTGTTGTTGTGTGTGTTTTTTGGTGGAGGAGTGGTTTTGTTTTGTTTTTTTTAAAGATGCCATCCTTTAAAGTCAAAGAATAGCTGGATGATGGCATGGTTTTTGGTATGTTAAAATTCCCTTTGAAAAAACTCCTATGATCTTTTTATTCCCTTAGGAGTCCCAACAGTCCAGTTTTGGCACTGGAGAACAGAGTAAGTATATTAAACTTCCTTTAATACGTGTAATGTTTTTGTTGTGATTCAGTATTTTTAGTATCCTCCTAAGATGTCAGACTTTTTAAAGAGACTTTTCCAGACTGGTCATAGCATGGAGTCTAGGTTAAGATTTTCTGTACTTTCTCAAATGTTGACTTACGAAATAACATTTGATTTTCTTCCTAGTTTCTTGTTGAGAACTAGAAAGCCAGTAACAGCCTTGCAACTCTGTTGTATCTGCTAGGGGAAAAAAAAAAGTATCTTTAATTTGTCATATTTTTTAATTCTTGAAAAGGTGTCTTTTTGGTTGATCTGAATGAAAATAGCTGAGTACTAAAAACAGAACACCCTCAGATAAAACCTCTAGATGTAATAGAAACTAATAGATTGCATAAGTTCATGTTTTAGTATTTCTACTAAAACATGAACTTATGCAATCTATTAGTTTGAAAAAGCACATTGCATTTCTCCTTTGCCATGTTCATTTTTACTTTGTGGATATAAAATCAGAAGGAAAAAAAAAACAATCAAGAATTCTTACAGCAATATACTTAATAATCTTGAATTCGTGTTCCAAAATATATGTCTGTTTTTAGACAAAAGCAGCTTTTATTCCTCTTGAATTATATCTTTAATTTGAATATTACTGAAACAAGTAATTTAACCAGGTAACAAACCTAGAAAAATTGAATTAGATTTGTGCTGTTGTCTTCCAGAAGTCTTTCCACTCCCTGTTGAAGTGATTAAACAGATTAAGTAGTAAAAGCATAATGGGTTATTCTTAGGTATTCACAAGCAGCTTAATCTAAACACCTAATACAGTGGGGAATTAAGGAAACAAAACGTAATTCCCTGATGCTAACAAATAGACGTGCGTTCCGGGAGCAACTGATCTCTCTGTATGTGAATGGAGAGGCTGGATAAATAAAAACATAGATCTGGTTTTCAACTCCTGTTTGAGTTTTCTGGGAAACTTATAACATTCTTGTTCCTGTTGTAGTATGCTTAGCAATATACCAGAATTAAGGGGAAGAATAAAACCCCAAGCTGAAAAGCAGATTATATCAGTATGTATTTTGACTGTAAGAATTGGTTTGAGTGAGTTTTCTTTTTGGGTTTGAAGGTTGCTTATCCACTAAAAAGCTGTGTAGGGATGCTGAAAAGTCAGGAACCTGACAGGTTGACCTGTATCCTGTACCCAGCATGTGGAAGGCAATACGTTAACCTTGACAGAAGCAAAACATTTTTTCACACCATCAAAACCAAATTAGGCACGTATCAGTTTCAACAATGATGATTTAAATAACTTTCAAGATTTTCTCGGTTAAATTAGTTGTTTTACTTGGTGTTTTGTCTCTGCATCCGCTCACTCTGTTGGTCTCTGGGAGACCGTACCTGGTGTCTGCTGGTTCTTCCTCTCTGCCGTTCGCTCAGCCGTTCTGGGTTTGTTTATCCAAGACTGTTTACTTCTGGCAATCTCGGAGTGACTATTTTCCTGTCTGAGTTTAAAACTATGCACTTTTTTCTTCTAGAACGATATAATCCTTCATCAAAAACATCCAATGGTCATCAATCCAAATCGTAAGTAGCTGTTGAGAAAACATTTCTCAAATAACTGTCGAATTTTAAGAGATTGGGGAAAATAGCTGTTTTGTTACGTGACTGTGTCGGTTCTTGCACAGACTCTTTAGCATACTTGTCCTAGGCTGGCAGAAAACAGGGATCGTTTCCTGTAAGCCCTTTGCAGGGCCAGTAGAGCAAATACGGTGTATCGGTATGGGTAACAAACACACCGTGCCTGCCTTCCTTGCCCCTGCTTTCGTCAGCTATCAGGATAGGTGTGCAGGGGTTGGACGTAGGAACTGGAAGCGTGTAAGAATGGGCAGGATGGGACAGGACATACCAAACGTGTGCACTGCAGAGCTGTCAGCTAGGAGCAGCTTGCAGCAGTTGCACAGCCAGCCAGGATGAGGAACTGTTTTGTTATTGGAGGAGATAGAAAATTGGGTTTGGGATCTAGTGAAATTCATGCTACTCAGTCTTTTAAGTGACCAATAAACATTTTTGTCAGTTAGGTACACAGACCCAACGTTATGCTTCCTCAGTCATACAACTGAAAGAAAAAATAAAAAGTAACTGGAAGATTCTAGATGACTGTACTCCACCACCCTTCTCAAACCTGAAAATTGATTATCTGCTGCTTAAAGATCATTTCCAAACAAACATGACCATAAAAATAAAGTTTTACCACCCGACTGTATGTTTCATAAAAGTGATGATAGATTCTGAAAATCTGGTATTCTGAGTTAATGCTTGCTGCGATGCAATTACAAAATGAAGGCTAGTTCTTCTGCTTGTCCGTGTACACATTACAGTCTTAACAAGATTAAAAAGCAAATGACCTGTGGGAAGGAAATAGAAGATAATTGAAGGCCGATTTATTTATTTATTTTAGACTTGCAGTCAATTTCCTGAAAACATGAGGTTTAAGAAGATGCTTATATGCAGCCATTTCAACAAGTAGGAGAAATAGGAGTTCGCTGTTTGACTTTGCTTTTGTTTTGGTAGTGGAATTCTCCATGAAAGGACTGTGCTATTTCCAAAACAAAATGCAAGAACATCTAAGGACAAGATGTAGCATTGTGCATTAGTTGAACTGGGGTGCATAGGAAGAAGGATTAGAAGATGTTTACTGTTGCAGTAGACTTTGAAACAAAGTGATTGTACTCTGTTCAAAAACCTCAGAAAATGACATAAATGTATCTTTTGGAAAAGGATAGTAGTGGAAAGCATTGGGAACTAGATCTAGAGGTTGGCGTGTCATTTCAGGTTATTGGTAGAACAACTATACTGTGAAATTCAGATATACCAGACTTTTAATCCTTTCTCATCTTCTTTTTCCAGATGTGAATCGAACCAGACAGAGTAAGATGTCTTATTTTTGTAATCCATTTTTTTTAAATAAGCACAAAGGCAATATACCCCACTATATGTTTTCAATGTGTTCATTTATTTTCAGTATTGTGAAATAGGTGTGTGTAATTATAACTAGCTTAAATAATAGGGTAATTATAACTTTGAATAATAATAGAAAAATTATAGTTTAATACAGTTGTGCTTTTGCCATGAGACGGGAAACAGCCACTTAATTTTATTTAGCACAGTGTTCTTGGTCATTGTATGTGAGAAGTTGAACATCCAGATTTTAGCTCTTCCTGCATTAGTAAAATGTATCAGATTTCCTTCCTAAATTTGACAGACTGAACAAAGGAATGAAAGTACTAGAGTCTGTATTTTTCTTTAAAGAATGACTTAACTCGCCATTCTTAAACAATTAAATGTTTTAGAATGGTAACTTGCAGATTTCACCCACGCAGCCTGCTCTATAGCATAAACAATAGCACGTTGGAATATAGAAGAATGCTTTGACTGTAATTAAAGTACATGGAAAAACTTGTCTCACTTTCTCCCTTTTACTTACAGTATGTTGAAAGATGACTTAAAGCTTAGCAGTAGTGAAGACAGCGATGGAGAGCAGGTATGTTCATTCAGTACCAAAGTTTCAGGGAAGTATAGCAAGCACGTTGATAATTTGGTAGTTCAGCAGTGGTCAGTACTCCCAACAGCAAACCGAGCAGCTCCAAGATTTGTAATTAAGAAGCAAAAATCAATTAGCAAGTTTCTAAACAAGCTCCAGCTATTCCACAATACAAACTTGGGGAAAATCATCTGTTTTGTGTGAATAGTATGCTTGTACCTAAAGACTCTTGCCTTTCTGATTTCAAATGGACTTTCTCTGAAAATAAAGAGGAGTGTACTTCATAACATATGTAACGGCCTGACATTTAAAGGTAGAACCCTTCATGTTCTTCCATGCTGTCTAACACATGCATGGCATAAACATTTCTGTGCAGGGACTGTGTTTGGGATGATAAGAGCTACTGTGTTTGTGTTTTACTCCCAGGTTTTATCTGTAACTGGGTATAGCAGCACCTTTATTGCTATAGATAAGTCTTTTTTTTCTTCTTTGTCAATATTAATGTGCGGCTTCTGCTAAAAATGGCATTTAGCATGCTAAATTAAAAATACCTGTAGGGTCTATACTAAGCAGCAGTAGTCCACTCTCCTTTTTTTTTTAATTTATTTTTTTTCCTATTCCCACTTCTATTACTTGATTTGTTTTCTCACGTGAAAAACTTGAAGATAGTGCATTTACTTGGTTACCTACTGGCACTCTGGCCATCTCTAGAATAGGATCATAGAATTTCAAATAACCTGATACAAAAAGATATTAAGGAATGAGAAAATAGGATCTCTCAGAATACAGGGGACTCTAAGATGACATATCTGTGGTAAAAACTTGGAGAGAACTCTGATTTGTTTTTCTTTCTGTTCAAGGAAAATTGAGACAACTTTCTCAAGTACTGAATTAAAACACTGTTCTGGCAAAATATTTTAAAATTTTAAGGCTCTAAATTGATGCTTTGCGACGTAACTGTATATGCAATCCTAAAGTAACTTCCAGAAGCTTCATGCTCTTCTTCTTAATTGCAGGATTGTGATAAGACAGTGCCAAGGAGCACACCTGGAAGGTAGGCATTCCTGCTAGATTGCAGCATAGAAAGTAAAGCAGTGATATTCAGTCCAGTCAGCACTCATGACCTGATCTCATTTCTAAAACCTCTGTCTTTCCTCTTCTGTTAGAGCAAAAGGTGATGAAAATGTAATCGGTGATTAAATAGCATTTATCCTGCAAATTATACTAACCACTTTTTGAAGGGGAGGGGGGGGGGCAAAGGCTGTTGTTTGTTTCCAGAGTAAGTTGCATTCTGTTGAACTTTTAAGCAAATGTTAATTAAAATGTTAGGTTTCATTCTTCCTAATAGAAAGATTTCTAGGATGTGTTTGTGCCTTGAGTAGTGTTTCTTTATTTTTCCTCATTTTTGTTTTCAGTAATTCTGAACCTTCGCAGCATAACAGTGAAGGAGCAGATAATTCAAGGGATGACTCGAGCAGCCATAGTGGATCTGAAAGCAGTTCAGGATCTGACTCTGAAAGTGAAAGCAGTTCCAGTGATAGTGAAGCTAATGAACCATCACAGAGCGCATCCCCTGAGGTAGGATGTGACATGTATTCAGGCTGTCTTCGTTAGTTTGGCATTCATCCCGAGTTTTAAAAGCAGAAAAATTGAATGTGTTCTCAAAGTGGTTAAAAAAAAAAGTTGAGCTGACACATGTGGAATCATTCCCCCATCTGCACAGTGTTCTTTTGCTGAAGCACCTGTAGTTGGACAGAGTAATGGTGCTTTATGTAAGCACACATTTGATGTTCCACTTCGAGGTGATTTTTACCACCGGTTACCTGGTGGAGTGCAGACCCTGGGTATGGTGACAGTATCTTAAAAAACTGTGGTCTTTTAGTCTGGGTAGCTATGGCAGCAGGTATCGCCTCTGGGTAGCAGCTGCTCTGGCTGAGGGGAAAAATGAGAACTGCTATTTGTAACTATATTCATCAACTCCTTTTATTTTTGTTAATTAGTGGTATCAGATGTTTGGTGTACCTCTTGCTTAGGCATGCAGCACAGTAGAGGTGTCCTGCAGAAAATATGGAAGAAATGTAAAATGCTTAATATAACACTGCTGTTTCTTTTTTTAAATTTTGTTTTTAGCCAGAACCACCGCCAACAAACAAGTGGCAACTGGATAACTGGTTGAACAAAGTAAACTCGCATAAAGTGTCACCAGCTTCTTCTGTGGACAGCAATATCCCGTCCTCACAAGGCTACAAAAAAGAGGGACGGGATCAGGGGACAGGCAGTGGGTACGCCGATCAAAGCGGATCCAAGGATTCGATTTCATCTACACCAGGGCGAGATTCCAAACCCACCCAAAAGGGCTCAGAGGGCAGTCGTGGCAGGCAGAAATCACCTGCACAGAGTGACAGCTCAACACAGAGGAGGACTGTAGGTAAAAAGCAGCCCAAGAAGGCAGAAAAGACATCTGTTGAAGAGCCTAGAGGAGGTCTTAAAATAGAAAGTGAAACCCCAGTAGACATGGCAACAAATATACCTTCAAACAGGCATAAGGCAGCCACAAAAGGTTCCAGAAAACCTAACATAAAGAAAGAGCCCAAATCTTCCCCTCGGCCTACAACGGAGAAGAAGAAATACAAGGCTTCGAGCAAATCTGCCCAGAAATCCAGGGAATTCATAGAAACAGATACCTCATCCTCTGATTCAGATGAAAATGAAAGCCTGCCTCCTTCGTCACAAACACCCAAATATTCTGAGAGCAATAGGACTCCTGTTAAATCTTCCATGGAGGAGGATGACAGCTTTTTTCGGCATAGAATGTTCTCTCCTATGGAAGAGAAAGAGCTTCTTTCACCACTCAGTGATCCTGATGAAAGGTACCCACTTATTGTGAAGATTGACCTGAGCCTCTTATCAAGAATACCAGGGAAGCCTTACAAGGATGCTGACGCGCCCAAAGTGGAAAAGAAAACCGTACCAGAGAAGCACACAAGAGAATCCCAGAAGCAGCCTTCTGACAAAAGCTCTACAAAAGGCAAAAGGAAACATAAGCAGGTGATGACTTTGTAGATACAATTTTGCCTGTTATCTTAGCCCCTTACTGCCTTGCTACAGGGGTGAAGTGTATAACACAGCAACCCACATCGTACCTCACTGTTGTGATGCTGAGTAATTCAGGAGATGACTTTGGCCACTGTTTTGTGTAGAATATATTGATCATTCCTGTGTCGTTGTACTAGGGGTTATTTGAGTTTTCTTTTGGAGTGAGGAGGGAAAGGGAGAAGGTTGTACATGGAGGTCTGTGAGCACCAGTGAGAGCTCGTGGAGGTTGCAGTGCTGCTGTACCTCTGAGCACTGCATCCTGCGCCCTCCTGCCTCCGCTCCACCTGCCATTAGTCCCTGTTGTACTGCGGGCCAGCTCAGGCTGCTAATCCAAAGGAAAATCCACCTGGCAAAAAAAAAAAAAAGTGTTAATGTGGATCACTTCAAACAGCAAACGATGCATTTGCATGGGAGCTATTGCCAGGACAAGGGACGGGCAGAAACAGACCTGGGGCACAGCAAGAGAAACCATAAGCTCAGGGGTGCTGCTTTACTGGGATTGGAAGTATCCCTCCATAACAGTGAGGCTTTTCAGAAAAGCATTTAATCTTCTCAATTAAATAAAAAGCAGGAATCCCAAGGGACAGTAAAATGGACAGGTATTAATGAGGGATCTGAACAGAGTTAGCACTGCTGGGAGAAAAATAGTAGGGGGTAGCTACTAGTATAATTTTAACCTGCTTTTGGAAAAACTCGGTAGAAGATGCACAGTCTGTATAAAGAGCAAATCTGTGACTGTCATTTGCTGTTGTTTTCGTGATGGTGATGCTCAAGGTTGAAATACTGGTGTGACAAAAGTGTAACCTTCTGGGTTTGAGTCTGGGTTCTGTACCAGGTGGCGTACTCTGTGAGGCCCTAAGTTCTGGTTTATTCTTTGTATTTCTACTTCCAGTGCTTGTTGAAGACAGCTTTAAAATGCACCCTCAAAACCCTTTGACTTTAGGATTTGTTTTATATAAAAACTGGTATTCAGCATCTCTTCCTTTACAGCCAGCAAGACTTTTACTGTTTCTGGTGTTCGTAGGACACCTGCTTTAGGCTCCCAGCATAAAATCTGTTTCCTGATCTCTTATTGAAGCTTTTGGCTTTTTTTTCCTGGTATTTCGTGGTAATACTTTTGTTCTAAAATGTACAATTTGACTGCCACTTTTTTTTTATACGGGTTGGTAATTCAGAAGTCAGATTTTGTTTTTCTTTGTGTTCCGATCTCAGGGTTCAATATCTGGTCAAATATTTGATGCAGGCTAGATGCTTTGAGGAATGTTTTTATGGTCTGTACACTGCACAATATCTACTAAATATGAAACATTTACAGCTTCACTGAGATGATAATGTAGACATTTGCCTGGATGTATTTCTTGTTTGCTTTATTCAGAATGAGGATGAAAACAGAGCCAGTGAAAGCAAGAAAACAAAACTGGAAGAGAAAGCTCCATCAGGACACAAGACGTCTAGCAGTAGAGAGTGAGTACCTTGGCTGTTTTCAACATGAAAGCTCGGGGTGATCAAGAAGACCGATCTCCCCCCCTTCCCTTCCCTCCACAACAGTGTCTCCTCATTATTATTTGATGGGTAAAATTTCATTTCTTCTTATTCTTGAGACTGATTTAGTTCAGTTTCTGCTAGTAGCTGTTGGAAATTGATTTCCATAACCAAAAACATTGACCAAGCACATTTTTTTACTTAACAAAACTAAGGTAAACCCTAAAGTGAAGGGTTGGTTTATTATGGAAAGTACACTTCCTGTTTTTTTTTTCCTCTGACGTATGGTGTGTTTTTTTTCTAGAAGTAAGCTGTGCCTCTAGGTTTTTGATCTTGCAAAATCCGTACTTTTAAATTAACCTAATCCGTTAATTCTCCATTTAGCAAGTATGTAAACTGAGAATAAATTACTCAACTGACATGTGGGATGCTGATGGCATTGAGACTTGGATCCATGGATTTAGCCTCAAATTTGCTTGACAGATTAGCTGTAGTGTAAGCGTCACAAAAAATAAAACAATGCAGACTTAGCAAAAACAACATCCTTCAATACCCTTTTACTTGCAGGTTATTTCTGCAATTTTGTAAATGACAGGATAAGGGGAATGGTTTTAAACTAAAAGAGAGGAGATTTAGATTAGAGGTTAGGAGGAAATTCTTCACTCAGAGGGTGCTGAGGCACTGGGTCAGGTTCGCAGTGAGGTTGTGGATGCCCCATCCCTGGAGGTGTTCAAGGCCAGCCTGGATGAGACCCTGGGCAACCTTGCTGAGTTGGTGGCATCCCCCCCATGGCAGGGGGGTGGAACTGGGTGATCTGTACGGTCCCTTCCAACCTGAGCCACTCTGTGATTCTATCTTTTTTCCTTTTATTCTTGATATTTGCTTTTTTGCCAGTGTGGTTGTCAGAAGGACACTTTGTTAAAGGCAACTATATTTTTATTAAAATACTCTGTATAAATTATTACTTAATGTACTGTACTCTGTAAAAAGGGGAGCCAGGAATAAGTAACCATAGCCCTCAGCAGTGAAGTTGAGAAAGTTTTCCAGTTCCCTGGCTTCCAGAGCTGGCTTATCTGGACCATCTTTTTTCTGAATTGTTAGGCTGAGTAGTCTGCAATAGACAGGCTGGCGCTGACATGGGCATTAATTTCTGACGTGGTGTTTAGGGTGTTTTTTAAGAACTGTTGCAGGGATGTGGTTTTATGGTTAGAACTTGCCTGCTGCATTTTCAGGTCAGAACAAATAAAATGGTAAAAACGAGTTCAATCAGGCTTCGTAACATCCAGTCACTGTGATAATTGTTCTTTCTTTCTTCCTCTGAATCTGGCTTGGTAGGGCTAACAATAAAAATCTTGGTTTTTGGGGGAGGAAGAAGGGACAAAAAAAAAAAAAAAGAATTTAGAAGAAAATGTTTGTTTTTTTTTTTTTAAATAAAAGACAAAACTGAACGTGTTCGTTTTGTTCAGGTCTCTAAAGCCAAGTGCTGTTAAAGAGAAGGATTTACTGCCGTCTCCTGCTGCCCCAGTCCTCCAGAAGGATTCCAAGCAGGAACATGGGTCCCGAAAGAGGACAGTCAGCCAGTCGTCATCCTTGAAGTCCAGCAGCAACGTCAGTAAGGACAGTAGTGGTGGCAGTAAAAGCAACTCATCTTCTAAACAGAAGAAGATGGAGGGAAAAGGTTCTAGCAGTACTAAGGAAACCAAGGTAAAGGGCTTATTCTGGGACTGCCTTGAACTTGTCAAACTGCAAAGCAAAACACATGCTCAGTGTGATCTAAACAGTGATTCACAGCTCAAGTTGAAATGTAATTAGTTTTAGATTTGCATTGTTTCATGTCATGGTGCTTAGGTACCTTGGAAGTCCGTAAATTAGAAAATAACTTGGGAGAGATTGTGGAATACTAATGCTTATTCCTACCAAATGCTTATGTTAATTAGTGAAATGAGTTTAGACGTCTTCTGATTACAGATGCTGCTTATTTGTTGTTTAATTTGTTAATGAGAAATATCACTACAAATCTGTTTACACAACAGTAAATAGAATAATGAGGTTACTCTTATGTCATTGGAGCAGATACAAATCTTGTCCTAATTTTAAGAACAGAAGCTGGGTCTGTGTTCACTGCTAGGATGCAAAGTTATGGCTCTCATCTTACTGCATCCTTGGACTCCAGAAAGGAGCTTTTAACTCCAGCTCAGGAAGGTACAGAGCCCACTGTCATTAGATTAGGGTGCAAAGATGATACAGGAAACTTTTTTTTTTTTTAATTTAAGAGATTTAGGTTAGGAAGATACTTACATGGTGGGATTCAAAAATATTACAGGAAGATGATGCACTTAAGTCATGGAAATGTAATGTGTTTTTTCATCAATACATAAATGTGCATTACTGGACAGAAATTACTCTGTGAGAACATCTGACTGTTTAAAATGTATCACTGAATACCTGTGATAAGCAATTCCTAATGTATAGCCAATTTTTGAGTGTAATATGTTTAACTTGGAGGGATTTCAGCTCCATCTTTGGGATTCCAAAGTACGCTGAAGATGTTGGTGCAGTCTGTCTGTGAGCTCCCTGCAGCACAGCCCCAAAGCCTCCTATGGGCTCTGGAAACTGCAGTAGTTGAAGCAGCTGCTAACCTCAGTGGCTGGGTTTGCAGTTTCTGAGAAGTTCAGAAGCAAGGTCTAAAGCGTTCAGGAAGGATAATTGATTGGGCAGGAGTAAAGCAGCAAATTGCCATTAGCAATGGCAGAAAGTAGCTTAGTCATTGGGGTGGAGTTCCTGAAATATCTGAACTGGGAGACGTGCTGTGTTACTTCAGATGCCATTGCAATGAGATTTTAGAAACCTGGCGAGGTTGTGTGCATCGAGACACTTCCAGGATGCCTGTAGATAATGAAGTTGCATCACAGACTGCTGCTCTCTGTCCTTTCCTTATTTGTTAGCATAGAACTGTCCCTAAACCAGCTGTTAACTGGTGTGCTGTTTATCCTTTTATGCCTTGGATATGCTTAGTCATGCCTTTCTTAAAGCAGTATACTGCATTCCACTGCATGTTTTGGTATTGACTCCAGGATCCTTCTGGTTAGCAATGATCTGATAAGGGTAGGTTATGAAATACATCTGTATAGCTGGCCTTTGGTCTTCATAAAGCCAAAGAGCTGAAAACACATGTGAAGCTGGAAAGCTGCTTTACACTTCAGCAGAACAGATTCACTTACAACACACGGAATGTTTTAGTATCCAACCTTCAGCCTGCAGTGTCACTGAGCTGTGTGTAATGTAAAGGAGCAAGAACTGTATTGTGAGGACAGTTGTCATTTCTCCTTGAAGATGTTGCTTATTGTTGTGAAATACTGGTGTTTTCAAAGCAAAGAGATTCAGCAGTTTACTGTTGAGAAAAATGAGAAGTCATTAAAATATTCATAGCATCTATGACGGGGTGGGAAAACAAGACCTAGAAACAGCAGTGTGGGAGGTTCAGGGAGGGATTTCCTGGACCTAGGAAATTTGTGTCTAGGAAACCTTAGCTGCACTCCTTCCTCTGAGGGAGAGCTCCTGGTGTATTAGAGCCAAGAGCCTGATCGCAGCCTCCGTGTCTTCCTCTGTGCCAGCGTGAGGTGAAGGCCTTGTGGAAGCTGTGTTACTGTATGGCAGCGAGAGCAGCTGCAAAAATGACCTTACTGTGAAGTAGCTGTGAAGTCATAGGAGAAACTTACATAACAAACGCTTTATTTGCAGACAAAGAAGACTTAATTGTTCTTTAAGTTTATGATTTGGGAACAATTTTCCTTTCAGGAAAAGATTCTGAACAATTCCTCAAACTGCCCTCCTGTGTCTGCTCCATCTACAGAGAGCTCAAAGTCTAGAAGAGCAAAACTTGTTTTTGATGACAGGTAAGAAAAGCAGAGGGATCCTTTCCCTTTGTGGGGATGCTAGTCTTGGAGCACAGCCAGCCCCCTGTGGGGAAGCGTTGTCTTTTTGCTTCACAGAAGACGTTAAGTACAAGCTCATGCTCCGGAGAGCTGCAGTGATGTGCTTGTCTGCCCTCTCTGTGTGCCACTTACGTGGTAGACAGCACAGTCCTTGAGAAGGAAGTCCTCGAGAAGCCTGCCCTGTGCCTTCCTCTAATGAGGCAGGGCCAAGCAGTAGACTTGCATCGCTCAGGGTTGTTCTGGTTTTAAATGCTGATGGGTCCATTGCACCCTCAAATTCTTGTTTTGTTTCCTTCTCTGCCCCACACTTGATCACCTGTTTGGTTTGCTTGGCTATCAAATGCAATCCTGTGTACTAAACATCTTGCTCAAAATCCTATTTCAAATTACCTGAAACGAGAGAACTAAATTTAACTATTTTTAACGGTTTTATCATACTGTAAATAATCATACAATTTAACTATTGCAAGTATTTTTTAAACAGTTTCAGCATACAGTAACTCCTGTCACTTGAGTTAGGGGGGAAAAAAAAAAGAAATGTCAACATTAAGAAACTTCAGTTGTAAAAGGAAATGCATTGTGGATGGTGCTGAGTCCATAAGTTTCTCTCTTCTGTTGTAGGACTTACTCAGCTGATCATTATTTACAGGAAGCAAAGAAGTTAAAGCATAATGCGGATGCACTGGTAAGTAAATCTGCAATATTTCTCCAGTGTTTGCACACAATGCTGGGTTTTGTTTACTGCTTTTGCCGGGTTGCTCCATGTCTGTACTGGGACTTCCCGGTGTATCCTCTCAATTTTTGTCTTTAAAGTTTTTTCCAATCTCCTCAGTCTGACAGGTTCGAGAAGGCTGTGTACTACCTAGATGCCGTAGTGTCGTTCATTGAGTGTGGGAATGCATTGGAGAAAAATGCTCAGGAATCCAAGTCCCCGTTCCCTATGTATTCAGAAACTGTGGAATTAATCAAGTAAGCAACACAGAGGATACACAAAAGTCAAGTGGGTGGGAAGGAGGTCTGGAAATAAGAACTTCTAGGTTTCGGAAAGGTTTTCCCACCACCGTTTGAAATGCCTTATTCTCCAGTAGAACCAGATCACTTACCACTTTGTTCCAGTTGCTGAGGGTTAAACTGTTTTCATGAATGTTGAGATTCTTTGTTCCAAGGTTCTTGATGTCTCCCAATAATATGTAACATGTGAAAAGCAAAACTTTCCCAATTATTATCTAGTCATATTTTGTTTAGGGTCTGGGGGAAGTAACTGAAATGGTGAAGACAGTTGAAATTAGAAATTGATAAGAACTTTGATGGATAAGTGATAGTACAATACTTTATTTTGTTGTTTACTTGATGGATTGTTTACTTGCTGATGCTTTATTTGTAGGTACACTATGAAACTGAAAAATTACTTGGCACCGGATGCTACAGCTGCAGATAAAAGGCTAGCAGTGCTTTGGTATGTGTATTCTGAACTTAAGACAACACACTGATTACTTCAAGTGCAGTCTCCATGAAGTACTATATTACACCGAGTTCTCAGGTGGTTTTGAACAAAAAAATGTTCATTTGACTGTGCAGAAAGATTAATGCTATATATCTGATTACGGTAAATTTGGGCAGAGGGGCTCTCTACATGTAGTTTTGGGACTATTAATGAAATTACTGAATCTTTTTCCAGCTCTGTCTGACTTTCTTAAAATGATGTCAGTTAGTGCTTTTATTTTAGAATATGATTTCATTGATGCAATGTCTATTGCAGCAATGAGGCAACAAAGTTGTTATGTGGCTAGAAATGGTAGAGAGATCTTTTGAACTTTTATCCTCCTTAATGTTTTGGTAAAATTACTGTTGATGAATTGAGCTCTCTGTTTTCTCTCTTTGCAAATCGCAATGCTCAAAAACAATGGATTGCTGTTGAGTTTGATGTGGATCCAGCTGATAGGGGGCTGTTGGGTGACCTAAGTGCTTCAGAAAACACCGTTGTTGCATTAACAAACTGTTTTCTGGTTTGTTTTATCTTTTTTTTTTTTTTGTAAGATGGGATTATCAATATGCACTGCTTATTCATTTGAAAGAATTTGTAGCTCTGATTTGTGCCTTTTTTGCAAAGATAAACTTGAAACTAAGGTGTTTGACTGGATTTGCAAGGAGTAATGGCAGAAAGGATGCGGGTGCTTCCTATGTATTCACCCAGTGATAAGTCAAACTTTAGAATGACTGAACAATTGTCATTTGCCTTCCGGACCAGTGAAATGGCTGCAGCAAGTTGGGGAGCAGAACCAACCAGTATCAGGTGGAAAAGAAAGGGGAGGTGACAGCAGAATACACTAGACTCAGTATGTCATGACAGGAGCAAAACAAATTAAATTAAACTCTTGTCTAGCAAGTAATTTAGTGTTGTCTCCTGAGCTCAGAACTGGAGATTAGTTATATCAGCAAAATCATGGAAAACTATAATTTCCGCTCAAGGCAGAAAGCTGCTGTGGCTTTCACTTCCTTAAGAAGTTAAAAGTGGGTTTGGATTTTTGCTACTTGGGACTTGACAATTGGCTTTTCAGAGTAAGGAGAGAAAGCTTTTAAAAACACAAAAGTTTTGAACTTCGCTGAGATGTGCTAAACTTGGCTTTAATTGTAAACGTTTTGCTGTTCTGTCTTTGTTTAGTCTTCGGTGCCAGTCTCTGCTATACCTAAGGCTTTTCAAACTGAAAAAGGAAAGTGCATTGAAATATTCGAAGACTCTGACTGAACATCTGAAGGTAATTGCATATGTATTTTTCATTTTTAATCAAATTAAAATTCTGCTTCACTAAAAATTCCTCTATGCAGTTTACAGACTGCTGCGTGCAAACTTCAGTATGCTCTATTTAGAACTGAAAGTATATTTGAGCTGAGTAGCTTAAAGCTGGGAAGATTCAGCATGACTATGACGACATCAACCCACTGGTCCTAATGTGATTGATCTCTATTAATAATTTGATGTAGCTTTTGTCTTTAATAAGTTTAGTAGGCTTCAAAGAGAATTTTAAAAGATTTTTCTTTCTGCAGATATAACAAAGCTGAAACCTCACTTTGTCTTCACTGATTTTTGTCTTAGTCATCAGTACAAGGGATATTTTTACCACATTTGAAAGTACTTCGCTTGATATTATTCAAGATTTTGATTATTGTTTAAAAGAAAAGCCGTAAGAACTAACTTGTTCAAAAATGACCGATTAAGCAAATAAAATGTGATTAAAGTATAAACATAAATCAGGACAATTTTTTTTTTTTCCCCAACAGAATTCCTATAACAATTCTCAAGCACCATCACCCGGTATGGGAAGGTAAGTAATAAAAGTTGGTACCAGTATTTCCCAATGCATCTATTGTTCATATAATTATCATAGATCATTCTAACAATATGTCATAGATAATTCTAATTGTAGTAGATTATTTTATTTTGATAAAGAGTTTGGAAAACTGTTACTTGCGATACTGCTGTACTGAAACTTAGGCAGTACCTTGTTTGGGAAGGAAAAGAAAAAAAAGTAGTGGGTCATTAACACACAAAGCGTTTGTCTTTGTGAATTTGTTGTTTTATACAATGCTTTTTTCCCTCAAAGCAGTAGCTTTATTGGTGCTGCAAGCCCAGATGACTACAAGTACAGGGTTGTCTCTTCCATAGTATAGCCGTTTAATTTATTCTTTAAAACTTAACAACCAACCTTTTGTAGATTACTCTATCAAAATTAAAAATTCCAGAATTTAGGGGAACTGGTCAGATTTGCATCATGTTATTTGAAAATGTAGCAGTATGGCAGCATAATTAACCATGTCGTTTTATTATTATTACTATTTAAGCCTCAATTAATTTAAACAATGAGTTTAAGACTTTTTAATTAAAAGATGGTGAGGATTGTTTTTGGTTGTTAAGCTGAAACACAGGAGTTGGAGGAGCCTTGGCAATTTTTACCAGCCCATGCATTTCATCTGTTGCAGGGCAAACCCTGACTTCTTGATGTGTGAAGTGGGGGTGTTTTAGCATCCCACATTCTGAGGTGTAGGAAGAGAGGTCTTAAGCATTATTCTTGCAGCATGACGAGCCTGAAGTACACATGCATGCATTTTACAATTTAATATTTTTCTTTGGATAAGCAGCAAGCCTGTTGGTATGCCGTCTCCAGTCTCTCCAAAGCTGTCTCCAGGGAATTCAGGAAATTACTCTTCTGGGGCAGCCAACCCTTCAGGGAGCGGGTCTTCGGTGACGATCCCCCAGAGGATCCATCAGATGGCAGCCAGCTACGTCCAAGTTACATCCAACTTCCTCTATGCCACTGAAATATGGGACCAAGCCGAGCAGCTGTCTAAAGAACAGAAAGGTAAGGCTCGTCACAGGCAGGTTATAACCTCAGATGTCAGGTTGTGCTGAAATGCTAACAGGTTTGATTCTGGAGTTCTGGTTAACAGCACATGGGATTCTTTGCTGGGTCCTCTGCAAAAGAAAGGCAGAAAGCGATGCCCTTGATTATGGTGATTTCCCAGGCTGGTTGTCTTGGCTGTCAGGTGGTGCTGGTGGTGTAATGTTTCCTAATGGCTATGTTTTAAATAAACAAATCCTGATTTTCCCATAAGTTGTTCACTGCAGGAAGAGGAACTTGGTGTACTTCCTTCTCTGAAATTCTTATCTTGAGTAAATACACACATTTGAGGGAAAAGACCAAAAAAAGTTTAGCAACCATTTAACCATAGTATAATTATTCTCATCAGCTAGTCTTATGGGAAAGAGTAAAGAAATTGACTAGAAAAGACCTTTTTCGTTTATTTTTATTCTTCGAACGTTCAGCCATCTTTTGTTTCTTCTGTTTTAATCTGAAGGATTTGTGTTGAAAAGATTTATTTTTTTTTTTTTGTGATGCAGTGTTTCCAGTACACCAGCCAACGTGAAAGATTGTGCCTAATTTAACTTGCATTTCTGTTGTTTTAGAGTTCTTTGCTGAACTGGATAAAGTCATGGGCCCTCTGGTTTTTAATTCAAGCATCATGACAGACCTAGTGCGTTATACCCGTCAGGGACTACATTGGTTGCGCCTGGATGCCAAGTGATATTTTGAACTGAAGGAATGGAAAATAGAACACATTTTTCTCGCTGCCTCTGATTTATCTCCACAACACTGTGTCATGTCAATAAGGAAGACTGCCATAACACATTGCTTAGTTGACACTAAGAGCAAGGAATGCTTTGAAATGTCTCCCATCCTCATTTGTGTTTTGTGTTTTAACCCCAAATTATCTGGTTAATGGACTTCTTCAGTATTCCCGTTTTAAGTTATTTAAATATTTTAAAATTTGCAAAATATAAAGGTGTACTTCTGCTAATCTATCATGGATAGATTGGATCATTGGAATTCCAGTCATAATACATGAGTCAGTTTAAATCCTATTTATTTTAATTTTTTAATTTTAATTTTGAAAAGCCCGATTTTGGGGCCGTTTTTAGCTGTTTCTTCCCTAAATTTACCCTTTCGAGTACTTAGCAGAAATTAAACATAGACACTTTATTTAAGGACTTTGTGAGCTTTGTTACTCTGTAATGTCTTGTGGTGGTAGAGCCTGTAAAAGGAAGTAGGGTTGATAGGTTCTAACGTGTAGGAACACCATACTTTTCATGCCTAATGCCTATGAGTCAACTAATAAATGACAGCTAGAGATTTATTATTGCAGAATTTGTACTAAATAGAAAAGTTCCAGATATTCTTCTACATATTAAGATACTTCGTTTAAATGAATTTTAAAGAAATTTATATGGAAAATATTTAGCTGGATCTGACTTGGGTTGCTTTCAAGGCAGTTTCAAAACGTTGATTAACACTATAACAAATCACAAAACATTACAGTAATTTGTATTGGATGTAATATCAAAGTAATGGTGTAGGAATGAACTTCAGTCTGATAGGTGCGATGCATACAGGAAAGGTTTCTGAAATGGACAATCTTGTGCTTTTTTGTATCTCCTCATTTAAAACAAGTTTTGTTTCTGTGCTTGTCATTTTTCGATACATTCAAAATCAGCGAACTTTGTGGTTAAAAAAAACAAACCGACAGTAGTTAAATTCCTACCAGAACCGTCATTTGCATCTTTTCTATTGACTGAGAAACCAGGAATCTGAAGTAGAAATGGAGGTCCATTTTTTTCCTTTTAGGGTCTGATGGTTAATGGACACTACAGCATGACAGTGCAACAGCCATTGTGGGGTGGGGAGCACGCCTGCTATTCCAGGGAAGCTGTCTGACTGCTTTGATGCAGAATGGATTTGAAACTTGTATTTACCCCATGTTAACGAAGGTCCCATTAATGCTTGATGTGTTTGACGGAGCAGAATATTCGCTTGAGAGGAGCGATGTGGTGCAACACAAATGGTTCGTGGAGTTGCAGCTGACTGCTCTCAAAACGTGCAAACCAAAGTACCTTTCCACGCAAGGTGCTTGTCTGAGTCAAAGGTTTAAAATGCTACTGCTTTCAGTATTGCTTAGTGCCCCTAACATGTCTGGTGTGCCTTATGCCTTACTTTTAGATGAAGATTTTATGAACTGTTTACAAGATGTTTTACAGCAGGACCAGGTATACTGTATGCAGTGGTCTTCTGCAGTACTTTGGTAAAATTCCATTTCCTTTGTAAAAGTAGTGTCTGTCACACAAACGGACTTCTCAGCGCAGTGGTCTCCTGTTAAAGAGTCAAACTCTGAATCCTTTGGAGTGAGATGGTGGAATGCTGCTTTGTTTTATCTCCCGTTTAACCCTTTATTCTGTACCAGATATGAACGTGCATGTTCAGGAAAATTATTGCACTAAATTTTTGTGTAGCTGTAGTTAAGTGCCAAACTCATGGCAACCTCGGCGGAAGGAATAGAATTCTACGCTACTTAGTACTGCAGTATGTCCTATGGGCTTTAAGAGTTTAGGAGTTTTGCAAATTAGTAACCTACTAAAAGGTAGCTGCATATTCGTAGAGCTTCCTTTGCGTTCCAGCGTGTTTTGTACTTCCAGAAGAGCTTTGCTACATACAAACCGATACGTGGGTGACGGACCTGCGACGTGGTCACTTAGAGCCGAATTTCCTGTTCAGGTCTGTTGGAGCATCCTTTGTATTGAATCACTGTGCAAGATCACATTTCTTTTAGTGTTTGCTGTTAGAGACAGAACTCTGTACCCTCAGACTCTGCATCCTGGTTAATGGGACACTGTCAACTATTTTTTCCTTTAATACTCTAAAGTGCCTAGCACACTTTTGACGCTATATAAAAATACCTTCTTAGAAGTTGCATTCATAGTTTATTTTTTTGTGTAGTGCTGCACTAGCCAGCATGGCTGTTTTTTGGCTTGCTCTTTTGTGCACAGTTACCATGACTGTCAGCAGGAATGGTTTCATCTCTGGGATTTTTTTTTTTCTTTTACTAGAGTCCCACAAATACCTTTTGGTGTCACGTGCAATTGGTCTATAAAAATGTATCGCTTATCCCTAGATCGGTGAATCTTAAAGGATTGTCTTCAGATGACCAGAAGACTTTCCACATTGTGTCAAAATGTGGACCTAAACTGGTTGAAAGTGTCCCACCTCAACAGTGTACTTCACAGTGAAAAACCCCCCAAGAGTGCTGTCCCGGATTTCTGTCTGTCTGGGAGATGTGCAGTGGTCTTGTTCATTGAAAAGAAATGCCTTACTCATCTGTGGCTATTTCAAGCAGAGAAACTTAGATTTCACACTTCCAAAAGCATATCTATTTTGGGATTTACCGTTATTTCAAAGAGAGAGGTTAAGTATTTATCAGACTTCATAGCCAAAAAAATGCAAATACGTAATAAGCTTCCATCCCTCTGTCCAAATGCAGGCTAACAATCTAAATCTTTTTTTTTTTTTTTAACCTCTACACAACAGCGGTGGAAATGCATGTCCCTTCAGCACTAAGGCAAGTCGCACTATTGACTAATGAGGGAATCCCTAACTCCTGGCTTCCTAAACGATTCCCTAGACGATTGTATATTAAATACATATCAGCGCTGTAATTTTAATTCCCTTACTGAACGCGGTCCCAGTTGGTGAATCTTAAAAATGGCTTAATCAGACTAGGCTTGCTCAGATATCAATATTATTTGAATTTGCTGTGAAACTTGCAGGTTCCTAGGTGATAAGTGCAACCATTTATATTTATAAACAAATCTTTAGGACACCAGAGTAAAACAGCCCGATACTTTTATTTTGATTTGAAACTATTAGCCATAAAGCAGAGCGTATGGATGGCTCTTCTTGGCTTTTGATGGCAGTATGCAATTTGTATTGTATGTGTCTTTTAATATATATGTATATATATATGAACTCAGTCTGTCCAAAGTATATGTTATACTTGTTTTTAGATTATGGTGCAACTGACTATATTGATATATTATTTATTGAGTGATGATCACCGTCTTAACTGGTGATAAATCTTGCATATTATACAGGAGTGCAATGTATATTCCTTTAGATTGCTGAGGCTTGATTGCTGTGATAACAAAAAAAAAAAAAAGCCCTGAAATGTATTTATGAAAGGCCCCAACATACAGAGAGTCAGTACTTTATGGGAATACTGTTGTGCTTGCCTGGGGCAAGTAAAATAAAGCCGTAGGCAGATAATTATGTAATTTTCCAAAATGGGAAACTATTGGAAAGAGAGACTACCTTTGCTGTATTTAATGTTTCACTTACCTAACAGATAGTTACTGTCACTGCAGTGTTTATAGTAAGGGCCTGAGCAAGTCGAGTTTGAATTACCCATTGGGGAGTAAGCAACTTCCAAATTATTACACGTCTGACGAGTATTTCGGTCAGGGTTTAAATTACTCCATCTAAGGAATCAGTATTACGGAAAACTGTGTGTTTCCAAGCAACAGAGTTAAGATACCTGTTAAGTATAAAGAGTAGCCAAAGCTTTTGGTAGCCAACTCAGACAGATACAGACCTATTCCAGGAGGCAAACGTCCTAAGGATGAAAGTTGTGTAAACCCAATCAATCAGGGAATCGTGATCTCTGTCTAACCCCAGTACTTCTCAAGGAATTGGTCTCCGATGCCGTTTGAAACCAGCAGCGTTGGGGGCAGAGAGGGAAGGGTTGGCTGTACGGTGAGCGAATTCCTGTTTCAACAGGAGCTCTGGGCTTCGGCGGAGCAGCCGTAGCTCTTTGCTCTCTGCCAGTCTCAGCTGAGTTTCAGTGGAATACACTATAGTGAGCAATTGGAAATGCTGCCTTCCAGCATAGAATTTATATAGGCTATCTGTATGTAAACGCTTACCTGTTTTAATTTCATCTGGAAACTTAATGGGAACGTATCCGTTCCTGTCGGAACTCTCCACGTTTGCTAACGGAGCTGATACAGGCAAATTGGATTGCAGTGTTCCCTGTCTTCAGTTTTTGTATGCAACCCTAGGAATTGATGCAGTCGGGTGCACAGTTACTTCTGCAGCGGTTGGCGTCGGCTGCGCTGGCATTATACATCTGAACACTCAACTCTAAGGACCAGGCATGACTTTTGCAAGCACAGTTCCTGACATTTGTATCTGGTCCCCCTTTTAAATTGTTTTAAGAAATTTTGTATATGGAGGATAAAGTGCTTATATATTTATTAAAAATCCTTTATCTTATTTGAAATTATTATTTGGTGAAGAAGGGTTTTCTTTTGGGGGAGGGTTTGCGGGAGGGGGAAGGTAACTTTTAAGCTGTCACTTATAAATGAAGCCCTTATTAATCATACAGAAAGGTACTGTTAGTAACTAATGGGATGTCTCTGTTTTATGCTTTGTACATGACAAGTCCATGTGTTACATTTTGTTTCTATCAAAATATTTAGGCATCTGTCTTTCAACCAAAACCTAAAAAAAAAAAACAAACTGTGATTTTATTTGTTGCAATACATTTGAAATTTCAAAGGGTACTTTGGGGCTCAAAATTAGGATTTCTAAGTCAGTATGTGCATTTCACGTAATAAAGCTGTTAATGGTGAGCAAAGTATTATATACTAACTAGATTTTTTCCACATCTGTATAGTATATTCTATGTATTTTGTGGTATTGAGATTATAGAAAGTTTAGTGTCTGAAACATGCGTTTAATGTGTATTTTTAAACAAATTTATGGCAATTAAAATATTTGGAGAAAAGGGTATCACATTTCAATTTGTAAAGATCTTTTTAACTACTGTGTCATTAAAATGCTTTGTACAATGCAAAACTGTAACTGGAGAAACTAAGTTTAATAAATATCAAATAGATTTTCTGTATTAAACTTCATAAACACTGTGTTCGTGTCTGTTGGACAGGCTGTCTCCTCCCCAGTATTGCATTTTAAAGCAGTTTTCATCTTTGTTTTTCATCTTTTATGCTGTCTATATAACAAAGGAAACTAACATTCAGTATTTGTGTCCCAGACCTGTTGATATTCGTCTAATCAAAAGTGGCTTCGTTTCTCTCAGCCCTCTGAGTTAAGATGGATCTGATTTTAATAATTTTATTTTGAAATAAGAAGATCCTTCAGTGGAAGAGGTCAGTTTAGGACTTACTTGGGCAATTTTGATTAGAAGTAATTAAAAGTAAATACATTTTCTAGTTATCAGCAGATATATTTGGCGTATTGAATCTGCTAGCAGTATTATTATCAGTTTGTTTGTTCCCTCTTTCCGACAGGCCTTTATTTGAAGTACTGATAAGAGTTCAGCTGTTGAGACTGAAATGAGATGGAAGCGTGATCTACTTTAAGCACTTGCCAGGTTGAAGGATAAATGTCTAAAGTCCAGTTTGAAATAAGCATTCCTACTTGAAATGCCTGATGTGCACTCACCATACACTTTGCTCACAGGATACAAGGAAAAACCCAGGTTGTTTACTGAATATAAACTTTTAATCCACACCTTAAAAAAATATATATTAACAGTTATAAAAAAACAAAACAAACGTGAGATGCAGGGCCCTTTTATTGAGCTTGGCCAGAGTCATCCTCAGGCGTATGCTGCAGAGGTACAGCCTCGGTTACTGAATGCTGTCCAGCTCTTTGAAGTCCTTTTACCAGTTCTTATGGCAGAAATGTCGAATATGCTTGTTGCTGATTCACTGTCCTAGCTTTTGAACGGTCAATAAATATTTCACAAGTAGAGCGGAGCATTGCTAGCAGTAACAGTGATGGGTGTTCTTCATTATGACAGGTCACTCGGAGGCGGATCTCAGGAAGCAGCGGTTTTTCCTGGAAAACAAACCACCGTCAGGCACTGACAGCTGTGTAGGGCTCCAGCAGGTCTGTCTGTCCTTAGCAGGGCTCAGCTATTACACCAGTGCTTGTATTCAGCTTAACGTGACTCAGTTTGTCTCCATTCATCTTATGTTCTTTGCTTTGCATGGTAACTCCAAAGTACGTATTACCCAGGGCTATATGGTCAGGCTCTAGTGCAAAAAATATACACCACAAAAATGCCTTCCTGTCTATTCATCTTCCTGTAGCTGCTGTTATAATTCATCCACGTTAATTGTTAAAACCAAATAGTGCATTTCAGGTGCATGCAGAGTAGGAACCCGACTGTCATTTCCCGTAGTATCTGTGTGTAGATGGATCTATTCTACCCATTTGCCATTTGCTTTCTGGTGTAAGTACAGAAAGTGCCACACAAAATCAGCTTTCAAGCACTAGGCAGTAATTTTAACTAATCATTTTTTATATGTAGTTGGATAACTTATGTTTGCTTTAGTATTTTAGCTTTTAAACGGTGAGTTCAAGTAATCACTTTAAAGTGCTTACCATTTTAAGGATGGATTATTACTTAAGGCTTCTAAGTGGCTACCTAAAGCTGTCTGGGACCCTATGGTTGGTTGCCTTTTTTTTTTTTTTTTTTTGAAAAGATGGTTATTCTGGGTTGCAATGAAACTACCAAGGCCTGTCATCAAGGGCATTTGGACTCTGTTCTGTTTGTACTGCTTACAAAAAAGGTCTAAATCTATTGCTCCATCCATCCCCCTCCTATCTTTTTTTTTTTATGCCCAGAATTAATCCCATGTCTTATTTGAATGAGAACAACCGGGAGCTTCCTCTCCATAACATAATACCAAGTATTCCTGAGCCTTTCTATTAATTAGGGTTAGTTACCTGCATAGCATTGTGATGCACTCGCTGTTATCCCTGCATGAGGCTCCGATGGGTCTCAGTGAGACTCCTCTCCAGAACGGTGTCATCCGCCTTTGTCTTTTTAGGTGGGGCTGTGGCTGGTGCAGGGAAGCACAGTGCATCTGAAACAGATTGTGGCACAGCTGTCAGGAGCACGCAGCAGCTGTAGGCAGGTGGTCATTTGGATGCTGTGGTCAATCATATACATTTTAAGTGAAAGACTGTAAATCTTTCTTGTTTTCGGATCATAGAGCGCTCTGTTAAAGTACAATTGCTTATATCCTAACCCTAAAGAAATAATTATAAAAATCAACATCTTTAATTGTCTTGAGAGGGAAGGCAGAATTATTTGCTAAATTACATCTCAGAGCAACCCAGTATTCCCCCTAAGCAGTTAGTTACTTCTTCAGGATGTTGAATCTGCTAAAAGAGCTCTGCTCTTACTTCTGGCTCTGGCAGTGAGTGTTATTCGTGTAGCTCCTAACACTTCGTTCACTGCCTGGCTGTTTGCGCTAGCATTTTAAATAGTTCTCTCTGCTTACCTGGCTGAGCAGCAGCGAGCAGAATAAGAAGATTGCCATGACTTTCAAACAGTGCATCTTCACAGTACGGGCTGCTGCTTCGGCTGGAGGAGCAGCTGTGGGCGGAGGAGGTTGGAAGAGCCCTGAGTAGAACTTGCCAAGCTTCAGCCAGATTTTTATAGACTTCATTCTCTTATCATTGCATCAGCTGTCAGTCATTACAGGAACAAAGTTCATTTCAGAGCAAGAGGGAATTACAAAGTTAGCATCTACCGAAGCGATCTGGTTCAAGGCCTGTCTATCTAGCTAATGATTTACTCTCCTTCCACTTGTACTTTGTCTGGTCAGCTTACCAGATTTGCCAACTGTTCCTTTTTTTAAAACCTAACACGTTACCAGAACTCCATCCTGCACTTGCAAGCAAAAGGGTGGGTGGCCCAAAGTAGCGTGGTAAAGATCAAAAGCCTTATTATAACAACCTTATTTAACTCCTCTGACATTCACAGTATGCGCAGCTCTGGGTTTGCCAGCTGGCAGGTAAGTATTGTCCTACCGAGTTTATTTGGAGCAGCAAATCGTACTTTTGGTTCTGCTTCTCGTTCTTGGTACATGAAAGAATCATAAGCAAGTTACTTCTAAGCTGTCTTTCCATGAACGTCGTGCTTAAAAAGTGGATGCAGTACTTTCCATGTGGGTTTTGCAGTGTAAAAATGGTGTAATTCCTGATAAATCTTAGACCTCTGCTTTCAAGGATCCCAGTCTGTAGTTAAAGGCAGTTAGGCAGCTAACCCTAAAAGCAGGAGGTGGCTGTCAGGACTTTCTGGAGTTGAGTTGCTCCACGTAGCAAGACCGTGGTTTCTTTAGATGAGCCGTCTCTGCTGTGGTCTGCCTCTATCTTACAGCATAACTCGGGAGTGGTCTTCCAGAAGCTGCCAACAGCAGCTCCCACCGATGGGGACAGATTAGCGTTAATTAGAGGCACTCTTACACTTTTCTGTGGTGAAATGAGAAGAGATTGCAGCAGCCTGGAGGAAATGTTTCAAAGGAACTACACGCTACCTTTCATCTTGCCCAAAGTCTCCGTTCAGACACACGCTTCTCCCACTTGGTCTCCCGCTGGGAAGTGGGAGAGGTGTTTCTAAGATCACTACTCTGTCGCTGCACCTTGCCAGTACTCCTCCTCCTCCTCGTCTCTGATATTTTATGCATCTGGCTCCCAAATCTGTCCGCATGTTCTGTATCTGTCAAGGAAATGGTTTATGAGCTTGCAGAACAACGCTACCAGCTCAGCCATGGCAAGCACCGCGTGGAGGCTGGGAGGCACCCTGCTTTGAAAGTTACTTCAAGTGGGAAGATAGCGTATAAAATAATGAGTTGTTTTAGCTAAATTATAAATCTAAATATGAAAGCAACAGACTACATTTTCTGTGATTGCTTAACGTGCACGTATAAGTGCCAGCGTGGAAGGCAAGTGACTGAGATTAAGATAATGCCTGCCATGTTGTCAGGTTCCTGCCTACGGATGATTACCCCTTAGCGCAAATTTCACTGGGATTAAATAAAATCTCTTTGCAGCATATCACCTGCAAGCTATTATTGGAAGATTTATTCCTTTCCTGGTGCTCCTTACTGTTTCCCTGTTTGTCTTGCTTCCTTGTGGGAAGGAACCAAGCCCCTTCTTCATTTCACCTTCCTTGGGTTCACACAGGGAAGGAAATGAGACAGTAAATTATTGCAGATCAAATAACAGAACTTGAATATTTCTTTTACATCTGGCTGTGAATTTCTCAATTGTTTTTCCCGTTAAGTCCTTTCCTTCCATGCATGTGAGTTCTAATTTCTGCTGTCTCTCTAGGCACTGTAGTAGAACAGAGACAAGAAAAGAAACAGTGGTAGTCTTGGCTGCGTATTTGGAGCACAGGATGTGAAATGACAGCTCAGCTCTGACAGCCGTGTCCTCAGTAAGTCATTGTTCCTCAGCTTTTTTGGCTAGCTAAGATTAGTACTGTGTGATGATGCACCAAAACTGTTGTGTGTCCTAGGTTACTAACAGTGTCAGCTTGTAGTTGCAGATGCCTTTGAAGCAGCAATCTGTTTATTCTGTGCAAGAAAAGAAAAAAAAATTGGACTGCTTGTTTCCATGTATGCAAATCCAGTGCAGTCCACTTTCTACTGCTGGCTAGTCAGGAGCCACAGCAAAAATGTTGGTTTAAACAACACCACCAAAAAAAAACAAAACAAGAAAACATTGCTGCATTGCCACTCCTAATATTTAGCAAAGGGACAATAGAAATAATTGGATGATTAAGATGGTAGCCTGCTGTCTCCCATTTGCCAGTAGGAAGCCACGGCCCCCTTGAACATTTAGCAGAGGGAGAACAGAAACAAATGAGATTGGGAAACTTTCAAACACTGAGCCCAACGCCCCGATGCCACGCAGCGGGCAGGAGCCATCGCTCAGGGCTGGTGCTGGAGCCCCGCAGGCCGAGGCCACCTCGGGGGGGTTGCGACAGGCGCTGTGGCCGTGGGAGCAGGCAGGGAGCAGCCCCCATCCTGGGGCTGCCCGCGGTGCTTGCGGGGCTGCAGCGCCGTGGGTAAACTCGGCGGCAGGGGCTGAACGTGCCGCGGTGTTTACAGGAGTCTGGCAGCCGGCGAGGCCAGAGGTCAGCTGTCTGTGAACGGGGCAGAGACCTCATCGCAGAGGCTGCGAGGAGCGGCTCAGCCTCTAGGGTTCCGGAGAGGGATTGAGGAAGTAGTGAGGCTGTACCAAGCCTACGAGTCCTGTTATTTAGGCTACAAGCGGCTGCTGGTGCTCTTTGGGGCCAAGTAGGATGCAAATAAGAGCTGTGAGCAGAGCCTGCCTCGGGACATCTTTGCCACCTCCCAGCTGCAGCCAGTTGAATGCTCCTGTCTTGCTCAGGCTGCCTACACAGCACCGCTGAGCCGAAGCAGCTTGAAGCACGGGCTGCTTGTGGTGCAGTGGGAGCACTGGTACTACTCCCGGTCACGGCAGCCTCTGACTGTGCTCAAGTACAAAACCATAAAGCATTTGACTGCATGATTTGCATGCCCCCAGCTTCCTGAAGTGAGGCCGAGCATCTTTGTATTCCCAGACGGCTCAGCCCTGAGCCCGCAGAGCACCTACCCCAGGAGAACGTCACTCTCCCTCGGCAGATAAGATAAATGCTCAGTACCAGCTACGGGACTAGCACAACAGGGAGATAAATGAGTTACTTTGCTTGCAGCACGAGCTTGAGACAATCAGCTCAAGACTAAGGGGAAAAAAAAAAGATAAAGAACTGAGCCTAACAGTCTGGACTGGGGAGAGCAAAGGGTGTCACCCTTAATGCTAGGGGGTGAATTTCCTAGGCACAGATTTAAAAGCAAACAGTAGCAATAAAGCTCCTGAGATCACCCTCAGGTGTCAAAATAATCTTTTTTTTCTCTTTGTAGTTCCCAAGAAGAAGCTTCTAATTCGGCCCGTTAACACTAAGCAGCCAGCAGAATGGCAGTTTATCATGCGATTAACGTTAATAAAGATGATAACCAGGTAGGTGTATGTGGGGCAGAGTCCACGCTCAGCTCCGAGCCATCAGCCAGCTCATGCAGTTTTGGGCAGTATCAGATGGGCTGTTTGTTTTCTCATGGGTATCAAGGCTGGAACGTATTCTATTTCAAGCAAAAAGTGGCTGGAGAGGGAAAGATCAAGGGATCAAAGAGCTTACCCCAAGCTGTCATTTCTAACCAAGGAGAGCTGAACACAGCCCTTGCTACGCTAACTAGACTGGGAAGTGTCTCAAAGAAACAGGAGGCAAAGAGCCTGGAAAGTAAAGTAAAAAGTAAATTAAAAATTAAAAAGGAAAAAGTAAAAAGGAAAGGAAAAAGTAAAAAGTAAAGTAAAGTAGTTTGAGCACAGGGTACTTTAACCTGATAATCCCTTTGTACAGAGTGAACCAGAGAGACATTTCATACAACTCATCTCAACACGCAAAGCCACGGGCTTCACACAGTCATGAGACAAAGTTAACGTTTATTAGACAGCACTTTATCTCCCCGTCATCCCAGTCATATGAACTCGCTTAGCAACAGGACGCCGATAACGCGGCGCTAACATCTCCGCTGACATCTCCTCGTGGCGCTGGCTACTTGTCGTTCTCATAGTCGGCGGGGTTCTTCCTCTTCAGCCTCTCGAACTCCTGCATGCCCCAGGAGTACAGGAGGTAGGCGCCCACAAAGGCTGCGAAGAGAGGAGAGTGCTGAGGATGGCGACGGGGGAGGCAAAGCTGCGTGAGGCTGGCTCACAAGACACCTGGTACAAACCCTCCCTGTTCTCCCATCCTTCCCCAGTCCCCCTTGGCCTCCCCCTTTCCCCTCCAGCCTCCCCCAATCCTTCCCATTCCCCCCCAGCCTCCCCCAGTCCCTCCCATTCCCCCTCAGCCTGCTCCAGTCCCCCTATTCCCTCCCAGCCTCTCCCATTCTCCCTTAGCCTCCCCCCTCCAGTCCCTACAGCCTCCCCCAGGCCCTCTCATTCCCCCCCAGCTTCTTCTGGCCTCCCCCAGCCCCCCCCAATTCCCCTCCCAGCCTCCCCCATTTCCCCCAGTCCCCCTCAGCCTCCCCCACCCCCTCCCCTTCACCTCCAGCCCCTCCCATTCCCCCCCCATCCTCCCCCTGTCCCCTTAACCCCCCTGAACCTCCCCCACCCTCTCCCCTTCCCCTCCAGCCTCCCCCATCCCCCCCATCCCCTCCCAACCTCCCCCATTTCCCCTGATCCCTTCAGCCGCCCCCCCCCATTCCCTACAACCTCCCCCGACCCCCCCAATCCCTCCCATTCCCCCCACAGCCTCCCCCTGTCCCCTTAATCCCCCTGAGGCCCCCCCCACCCTCTCCCCTTCCCCCCTCAGCCTCTCCCATCCCCCCCCAGCCCCCCTCAGGCCTACCCCTCAGCCCCCCCCCCCCCAATACTCACGGGGCACCACCTTGAAGACCTGCGAGCTGAAACGCCGCCACACGTTGGGCAGCCCGTGCGACAGCACGTTGGGGAAGGCTCGCTGCTCGAAGGGCGACAGGCTGTAGGTGACGACGTGCCGCACCCGCGCCAGGTTCCCGAAGTGCCGGCCCATGGCGGTGTCACCTTGGAGACCGCCTCGGCCGCCTCGCCGCCCGGAAGCGGAAGCGGCATCGGAGATGCCGCTTCCGCTTCCGGGCCGCGCGGCGGCTGAGCGGGAGGAGCCCCCTCAAGGGGTGTCGGTGCTGCCCCAACATGTCCGGGTGGAGTTAAAAAAAGACAAAGTAAAAAAAAGTAAAAAAAAAAAATTAAGTAAGACAGACAAAAAGTAAAGTAAAAAAAAAAAAAAAAAGTAAAGTAAGAAAGACAAAGTAAAAAAAGTAAAAAAAAGTAAAATAAAAAAGTAAAGTAAGAAAAAGTAAAAAAAAGTAAAAAAAAAAAAAGGTAAAAAAAAGTAAAATAAAAAAAAGTAAAGTAAGAAAGACAAAAGTAAAAAAAAAAGTAGGAAAGACAAAGTAAAAAAAAGTAAAAAAAAAAAGTAAAGTAAGAAAGACAAAGTAAAAAAAAGTAAAAAAAAGTTAAAAAAAAGTAAAAGACAAAGAAAGTAAAAAAAAGTAAAAAAAAAAGTAAAAGTTAAAAAAAGTTTTTTAAAAAAACTTTTTTTTAAAAAGACAAAGTGAAAAAAGTAAAAAAAAAAAAGTAAATTCAGACAAAATGTAAAGTAAGAAAAAAGTAAAGAAAGACAAAGTAAAAAAAGTAAAAGTTAAAAAAAAGTTTTTTAAAAAAAAGTTTAAAAAAGACAAAGTAAAGTAAAAAAAGGTAAAAAAAAATAAAAAAAAGACAAAGTGAAAAAAGTAAAAAAAAAAGTAAATTCAGACAAAATGTAAAGTAAGAAAAAAGTAAAGTAAGAAAAAGTAAAAAAAAAGTAAAAAAAAGTAAAAAAGTAAAAAAAAATGTAAAGTAAGACAGACAAAAAGTAAAAAAAAAGTAAGACAAGGTAAAAAAAAAAAAAGTAAAAAAAAAAAAAGTTTAAGAAAACGAGAAAAAAAAGTAAAAAAAAAAAAAAGTTAAAAAAAGAGACAAAGGTAAAAAAACACCGAGTGATGTTGTCACGATGAAAACGCGAAGTGACGTTGCCACAGTAAAAAAAAAAAAAAAACAACACACCAAATGACATTGTGATAATCAACACCAAGCGATGTTGCAACAATAATAAACGTTAAGTGACGTTGCTACAGTAAAAATCACTGATCTTGCCGCAATTTTATAAATGAGGTAAAAGAATAATGTGAAGGCGGTGCGCGCACACCCTCAGGTGTAAATCTTGCACAAAATGCCACGTGGAAAACACGAAATGATATTGCCACTATATATTAAAAAAAAAAAAAAAAAGTTGCCACAGTAAAATAAATAAATAAATTATGTTACCGCAATTTTATAAGACAAAATAATAGTGTGAAGGCTGTGAGCACATCCCCTCACAGATGTAATCCTCCCCAAAATGCCCCGTGGAAAAAGAAACACTAAGTGACATTGCCACGATAAAAAACACCAAGTGACATTGGCACAATGAAGAACACCAAATGATGGTGCCACAGGTTTATAAATGAGACACAATAATAATGTGAAGGGAAACGGTTTTAAACAAAAGCGTTTGGTGGGGCTGAATTCCCCCAGTTTGAAAGGGGGCGGTGGGAGCAACGCTCACTGTGCAGGGAAGCTCCTTTACACCAATCAAGCCCGATGTTGACCTGGGCTGGGGTTTTGTTTGACACCAAGGTTTTTGCCTTGAGCTCTCAGTGTTTTCCAGCCAAAGCAAGCGCTATTTTTAGGCAGCAGCCGCAGCCAGAGGCCTCTTTTGGTGGAAGTTAAGTGACCGCTCGCCAGGCAGCGTTGTGCCTCTGCGGGGTACTCCAGGCTCACAGCAGCACCGAAAGGTTCACATTTAGGAGGGGAAGCGCTGCCCGTGTCCTGTCACAGCCCTGGGAAGTCACTCACGGCCCCTCGGGTTCAGGCCTTTCTCCGCCAGGCTGAGTTCCCAAGCCCTTGGGTACTGCACGGGTCAGGCTCTAACATTAGGGTCCAGCAGGAAGTCGGGGACTTTATGCATTAATACATTTGGAAGCCCTTTTAAAGGCTAGTCTGAGCAATTTAAAGAAAAACAAAAAACACACGAGACAGCGCTACGCTACATCCTTCTGTTAAAAATCCACATCAAAGCTGTCTTTTGTGTGAGTCCCCAAACCAAAACAAGTGTTTTGAGCAAAATTCTTGTAACTAGAAAAATCTAGGAGAAAACACGTTATTCTTGGTGAAGCTTTTGTTTAAAAACAGAGAATTAAGGTGCTGTTACCTACACTCTTACTGTGAGAGGAAATGAAGCTATGGCCCTACATCTTCACACCTCGTATCAGACTACTGGACTTTTATCAGCATTTAAATAAACTAATTTAATAGCCTCCTAAAGGCCTTTAAATGTCAGTGCTGAACATTTCCACGTATCTCAGAAGCATGCAGCAGCATAGTTGTACATGTAGAATCCCGTACCCTAACACCATGACCAGCTCGTATATTGTGCTAAAAAACAGATTAAGATTTCTCAATAGCATATCTGTGAGCTGTTGCATGTTTGTGTTCAAATAGTTCAGTGATTTATTTTTTTTTATCTCTCTCTTTAAATTCTTACCATCCATTGGTGAGAAAGCTTGAGGAGCATGACAGAAGAAAAACAAGGGACAGCCTGATAACTTTTCTTTTTTAAACAGAAATGCAGGGAACAGTTGTCTTCTTGCTAGGGGAATTAGCAAAATGTGTTAGGGAAAAGAGTGAGAAGCCGAGAAAGTAATTTCTTTAATATTAGAGTCTTTCCTCTTTCCATAGAGGCTTGCCAGAAATATCATTACAACATTACAGATTGAGGAAGACTAGCAGGCACTGAGCTTAAGTGGTATGCATGATAGGCATTTATTTCCTTTTTTTTTTTTTAATCTATAACAAAACAGCTTAAAATAGGCATCTGGTAGTTGAAATCTTTCATATTTTAAATGCAAGATTATTCCAATAAAAAGATATTTACATTTAATTTCGCATTGTAGAAAAGTTGAGTGGCTACAAAAATAAGTGCTATTATGTAAACACCTACTAATTGCATGCTAAATCCTGACCGATTTTACAGAGCTGTTAGACAAACGCTGCAGGTATTCTGATCATTCAAAACACCCAAGCTAAGTGTAAAATGAATTAGGATTCACCCACTACCGACAAGTGCACTTCGTAGCTATCATATCTTCATATTCTTTGTAGACTATGGAGCCGTCGGGCTCGATCGTTAGCACGCTCAGTGGGCTGTACTCGGCAGGAACACAAGAGGGCTTGGGAACAGATGAGTCCAATTTCTCGTATATTAAGTTCTGCACCATCGTATGCACAGGAGAGCCGTAACGGTGCCCCACGACCCGCGGGCAGTCCCCTTTGCAGTACTGAGGGCTGTATCTGTGTGGTGCTATTATCCATTTGTCCCATTTTAGCTGGCTGAAACTTAGACGGAAGCTGTGGAGCTCACACTCGTTTTGAGGAAACAGGAATTGTTTGAAATATTCACTCAAATTGTAAGGTGGAGTTGCTGGAGCTTCGTTCAGGGTCTCATCTCTTCGACGCCGAGAGGCCCTTTTACCTTGCGGATTCTCTCTTCTTTCGTCATCGATAATATCAGCCAGCAGACTGCTCCTTGGCCTGGGCCGCACTGGGTTTTTCCTTCTACGTCTAAGTGAGTTCCACCTGTGATAAGCTTGCTCACTGGTATCATTTAAGTAAAGGAGAAGAGAAGGGGGAACCAGAGCCATATTAATGTAACTGTCCTGTTCAGTGCCGTGTTGTGGATCACCCATCAGACAAGTGAAGTTCACAGCCATATGAATATTCCTCCTGTTAGTAGCAATCAGAGGCTGGAGAAAAGAAGTCACGTCGATCTCCACCCACTTGCGTTTCCTAACTTCAAAGTGCAGGCTAAAAGCTACAGCGTGAGAAACACTGGGACAGACTTGGCTAGAAAAATCATGCTCCTTAACAGACAAGTGGCACATGCACGTAAAGGAAGAAGTGGGAACAGATGTGTCAAATGAATAGAGCAAGACAGACTTGAGTAAGTGCTCTAGAGCAGTAACACGATCCAGGTTGAAGAGCAAATCCCCCGAGTGAAGGTCTCCTGAGAAGGGAAACAAAATTTTGCAGTTACTGTACCTCAATTTGCCATGAGGACATACATACTGAAGTTGGTTCAGATTCAGGCTACTACTTTAATTATTACTGTACTTGGATACCTAATCATGCAATTAACTGTTAATTGACAGTGTATTTTTAAAGCAGGAGACTATACTATGCCAGGAAATTTTAGCCATAAACATTGATTTATTTTTGCTGTAGTGAATACTTTTTAACCAATTCTCAACCTCAGAGTGCTATTACTGTGTATGAGCGTGATGTTTGTGTTCTAGGTTATCTGGCTGTCCCAGTGGAGGAATCCAAGTCAGGAAAACTCAGACAACTCGTCACCAGTCACGTAAGTAGAATTAGAGGCTAAGGATTGTTGCTCTGACTACACCACATTAAAAAAAAAAAAGTAAGTCACTGATGTGCTCAGCCACCCTAGTTTTCAGACCCGACCCTGCTTTACCAGGGGTTCTACTCTTCACACATTTGGTTATGATTCTTTCCTAGGAAAAGCACAAGGCAAGGAGAAAATCATCCTGTAGCAGGGTTCTTCTAATAGGCATTGGAAGGGAACATAATGCCCTTCCTAGCCACTTTTTCCTTAATTTCTTATGTTGTTTAGAACTGATTATAAAATTTCCTCTAACCAGAGGAAAAATGAGCTAGGCAGAAACATCAATGTGATCTTAACCACAGTACCTTTTCTGTGCCAGCTCCCAGACTGTGGGGAAGTCTTTGTCTAATGCCATTTAAAGAGAAGCACATCACAAAGAACTTGCACAGTTTTAGAGAAGAGCCATCAGCATTAAAACAGCAACAACTCTAACAGAGTACGATATTTTTCTGCTATACTGCAAGCACAGAACATGCCAAAATAAACCCCAACCAGCTGAACGTTGGAAGCTCAGGTCACTGCACACCTACCTGTCATTAGGTCCCTGTGGCTGTGCTTGCATTCCGAACACGGGGTGAAGAGTCGAACAGTGTTATAGAGGTGGCTTTTGTTGGCCTTGGGGATTCCCTCCTTGGTAGCAGACATCTTATAGAGCCTCTTCATGTACCTGAGGGCTCTGGAGTCTGGCTGTAGCCTCGGGGCCTCGCTTTCCCAGCTCTGGCGTCCCTGGTCAGACAGCACCTTGAGAAGGGGTGGCAGGAGGGCATATCCACGTCTCACACCTTTTGGCAGCCTCAACAATGGGTTTAGCTCACTGGTGGCATCCTCAGGAGCTACCAAAAACCCAGAGATCCTGTCAGATGCTGCACTGTCCCTGGAGCGGGGGGCACACTGGATGCTAGAAGAAAGCCAGTGAATATAGCAATAGAAACAAACACAAATTCTCCAGGTACCCTCCATACTTCTTAGGGCTGCAGCCAAAAAAACACCTCCACTAAAATATTCAAGAAAAAAAGAGTCTGTGAGCGTGAGCCCTTATATATGTTGCAGCTGTGGCATGGGAGGGAGGTTTCTTTCTCATTAGAAACTCAGGGGGAAGACCTGCAGCTGGCTGCGGAACCCACATGCTTGTTTGCATTCAGGGTAGAGTCGCTGCACATGAAAGCATTTTGTAAGCAAAATCCTTACTCATGTAAACCTTCCTCACGTGGTAAATGGCAATACAAGAGCGTTCGTTTATCAGCCTCCAGAGGGAGCCGGGGAGACAAGCTAATATCGGCCAGTCTGACTGAATGCCTGTTATTTGCACAAATTTTGATATTTGCGAGTTAACTGTTAAGAAAATGTCAGTAATAATGCTAATTATCATCGCTAAATATATCTAAAATGTTAAATATTATTGCCATCAGCAATAATAAGATAACAAAAAAGAGTTAAACTGGTTTTCATTTGCTGTTAATGTATTTCTCAAATTGTGCTTCTCAGTGGATGATAACGTCCACCTGAGAGAGGGGAACTGTGGCTGTGGTACCCTCAGGCTCACTCCCCTTCCAGCACACATTTACCTCCAGTCTTAGCTGAGGCAAGCAAAAAAGCAGAGTGTTTTTTTCAGTCAGTACCAGCGGTCTGGAGTTGCTCCAGAACTGGAGTAACGCTGGTTGCTTCAGGAGTATTGGGAGCTTCTGTTATGCAACATAACTGAAGGGATGGGGTTTCTTTTATTTAATCAGGAAAATGCATAAGAAACTGTGTTTTCGTGGCATTTGTTTTTAGAGCTACGCTATCAGTAATCTAGTGAAATGTCACCCATAATCTGACTTTCACATCTCAAGGCTTAGTTAAGGAGTACTTGTTCAGAGAATGCTTAATTAACTTAGAGAAATGTCAGTCTGGCATTCTTTGATTTGCAGTGGAAGGTGAATTCAGATAACAATCTATCCTCTGAAACAATATTGCCTTTTTGTTAGGTTCGTTAAAGCTGTTTTGATTACGATAAGAGGAGGATACCGTCACGTCTAAGGTCAGCTATGTTTAAACTGCTTTGAATAAGTTGATCAGTGGCTTTGTTCATTTTAAAAATACATCCTTGCAGCAGACAGGCTGATCTGCTCCTCCCTTCTGGATATGAATTAGTCCCACTTCACGTTAAGTTCAGACATGTATCGACAGTTTCTGCTGTTCCGTGACAATTTAAGCTGCTTTCTAACATTGCTCTGCTACAAACCACGTGTGCATTCCTGCTCTCTCCTTTGCTGATTCTGATCTTATCACATCTTGTGGGCAGTCCATTCAGGGAGCTGAAATGATTGGAAAATAATCCAAGGAGAAGTGAATGTGTGCTTTATTGTACTGAAATCCCTGGACAACCTGAGAACAGCTAAGCCTATCTTGAACAATTCAAGGCTCAGCAGGGCATGAGTGGTACTTCTGAACGCTGAAGGCGGAGCAAATCCTTCACTATTATTATGTGTGGTGGGTGCCAAAATAATCTTGCATATTTTTATATATACACTGCATTGGAAAGAGTGTTCTTGAACATGTAGCTTTAGAAATGTTTACTTAAGTAAACTGAGAAGTTCATGAAACAGGTGAAAGGTCACAGAAATTTGTAACCGGGGATTTAAGCCTAGCCCTGACCAGAGAGATTCTGCTCTTCTGAAAAGTTCAGTGGCCTGATCATAAAACTCATCCAGATTTATTAGCTCTTTTGCTGGAAATCAAAGCAGAGAGCAAAATCAAATGCATCCAACTTGAACTGATGCCTCATTGAAGAGGCACCTTCACGGAGCACAATGACAGGGAGAAATCTAAAGGTGCTCTAAAGGGGCTGGGACAGGATTCCTGAATTGCTACAGACCGCAGGTATGTGTGAGTGAAGGCTTCACATCCTTACACCTGTGGGCAGTTGGGCACGGTCAGTGGAGGTACTGAAGGTTCTTGCTTAGTCAAACACAATGTCCAAGGAGATCAGTTTCAGGATATTTCTTTAAGATTGCTATTGTTTGTTGTTCTCGTGTTTTACATATCTGAAACATGTATTCAGTCTATTATTAGTCATTAGATTGTTGCAGCAGAAACTTTTTTCCTTTTTCTTCCTTGGGAAACACTGAGTACCCAGTCTGTACTGTCGTAAACCAGCAGCAATCTTTAAATTCCTATAAAACTGAGCTGAAGAATTTGTGGCTTTACCCTGTAGCTAGATCATTACATTTGTTTCTTACCACAAGGGAGCAAAAGCATTAATCACAGGTGTAGCTGCTGTGCCCTGATAAACGAAGCGTTTTCCTTTTGGCTCACCGAGCTGATTCAGTGCGCTTTGAAATACAAGAAGCATCAGGTGCTCTCTGCAGGGTCAGTTAATGATGTTGCAGAAGCTCAGCTAACTGCCCGAACAGAGGTAATGCTGAGCTGCATGTCTGCGGTACAGATGTGAGCTGCAGCAATTTCTAACAATTTAAAAGGAAGAAATGTTTCCTCTTACTTCCAATCGCTTCTTCCTGCCATAAACCAAAAAGATCAAACACATTATTTTAATGAGCTGATGCTTGTATATGTGTCATTTGTTCAACAAAACAGAATTAGGGCTAAAAAATACATACCACTGATGTTGTGACTATAGTATAAAACAGGTTTCTTTTAATTACTGCTTACAGCCTCTGCTCAAGCCTGCCCATTTTTATTTCCTAGACAAGAACATCAGTGAGTCCTTAAGTTGATGCTAGCCAGAAGTTTGGGCTCTGTTTGCCACTCTGTGCCTGCCATTTGAGCTGTTTTTAACAGCCACGGTGGATGAGGTTTTTCCCAGTCATTATCATACTTAAATTGTCCTACAGAGGACTCTGTTTCCTAGCTGAGAGGTCAGCCTTCCCAGGGAGCTCTGGAAAATAAGTGAAACCTACCCGAGGATGTAGGTGAAATCTGTGGAAACCATGGCTCTGATGGATAGTTTATGAATCCCATTTTTTTTTAACGCAGGCTATTTCTCCTACTAGCTCTGCAGCTTTCATGTATGCCGTTCCTGCTGCCACTTTGTGCTTTACCTTCCAGCTGCCTGAGGTGGCACGGCCGTGCTGACCGTGTGTACACCGGGGCTGTGACCTTGTGGGCGCTTTGTGAGAATTAATAAATGTTCCTGACAGGGCAATCAGTTAACTGGTTCATTTGGTGCAGGAGTTTAGTGACTTAACAGGCAGCAGTGTGAGAAAAGTTTTTTCCTCGTCCTGTTGTGAACACAAAGGATGAGCACGGAGCAGCCTGGTGGCCTCACTCCGCTCAGGCTGCTGGTGGCCGTTTGGTACCCGTGTCTTACCCCGGTCAAACCTCTTCAGTTCTGCAGTAGTGAATGTACGTGCTTGTGGAGTGCTCTCCTAGAGCTCTTCTGTGTCGAGAGTTGAGTTTACAAGTCCTTCACACCCTGTTTCTGTCATCCACGTGATGATTGCTGAGGGATGCAGATATGCGGTGCCACGATGTCACCTGCCAAGCAAATATCCCATGGAAACCCGCAGCTTTCTCCTCGTAATCAGATATTCTTTAAAAAAATAATGAGAGCTCATTGTCTGAAAAGAAACAACGGCTGCAGAGAGCAGCTACCACAGTGCAAGGCTCCCCAGGGACCCTCTGTTGGGGGACACCTCCCCTTACCCCCCCTCTGTGCGGTAGGCACCCAGCCCGACCAGAGGGGTTACGGCTTGGGGGGCACAGCCTGCAGGGACTGAAAGCTCCCCTAGGAGCTCCTTGTGCATGGGCCTTTGGAAGGGAGCTAGGGGGATTTGTACGCACCCTTATAACTATGACTGACCATGTGGTAGCTGAATGAAGTAGTCTTTTAATATAATGAAGTTTTTATTGAAACACACCATCTGAAGTTAACCAACAGCTGTTAGCTCGCACACACCGGTTCTGTTCCAGGCAGGAGCTGCACGCTTATCCAGAACGTGGCTCCAAGGCTTGTTTTCACAATGCATTTAATGCAGCCTGAGGGTTGCTGCTATCAAGCATGGCTTTTCTGCCTTCTCCTCCTTGCCTTTCGGCTGCGCGTTCTTGCTTTTTCCCTTGGATGGAATAGCATTTACCTGGCCTGCGAGCTGAGTGCCTCCTTCCCCAGCTGCATGCTCTGCACGAAATTGTGCGGCCGCTCAAAACACATCTCTGGTAAGGAAGCAGCTGTGAGGGGTGACTCTGCTGGGTTTGTCAGGTCCCACAGCCTGGCTTTGCTGTCATGTGGGGCTCTCCAATGCGATGTAGTCAGGTACACGTAAGGTGATAAAGATGTCCAGAAAGTTTTTGTGAAAAACATACGTGGTTACAGTGAGCTCTTCTTTCTTTCCTGCTCTTCATAAACATGCAGACAGGAGTGCAGGAGTTATTCCCCTCCTCCTTGTTTTTAGGAAGAAGAAGGAAAAAAAACAAACCAAAACAAACAAACAAAAAAAAAACCTCAGGATAAACTCTGACAGAGCCAGGAGCTGGGACCTTCACTCGGTGTTCTTCTTGCCCTGGCGTGGACAGCTGAGATCTCCAACATCCCTAGAGCAGAGAGCTCAGCTGGGGCTCTGTGCTGTCGGTCGGTCCCAGTTACCCCTCCCGATGTATTTGCCTGCCTGGCAAATTTTCGAGCAGAAGCTGAAGGGGAAGGGGAACCTCAGAGGCCAACCCCAAAAGCCGGGGAGCCCCCGCTGCCCCCGTGGCCTTTCCATAACACAGCCCGGGAGGCGCTGGCTGCCAGCTGGGGCTCCCCGGAGGCTCTGGGCTCACCTCTGGGCTCCGCAGCAAGTCCCGGGGGGGCCTCGGGGCTCGGCCCCGCTGCCAGGCGTGGCCTCGGGGCTCTGCCCCCCTGCCCCGACACGGGAGCCCCCGGCGGCCGCCGCCGCCTCCAGCGCGCCCCGGGACGCGGCTGCGGCTCCTCCGGGCTCGGGCTGCGGCCGGGACCCCCGGGACCATCCCCGAAACCATCCCCGGGACCAAACCCTGGACCACCCCCGGGACCCCTCCGGGACCCCGCAGCCCGGCTGGGGGCGATGAGCGGGGCAGCAGGGGAGCAGCCTGCCCCAGGTAGGTGGCAATGGGGGGGGGACCCTCGGTGCCCCGTGGGCTGCCCAGAACAGAGGGGGTTGAAAAGCGATTTTCTGTAAGGCGGTGCTGTCTCGGTGGCCAAAGGGATCCTTGCAGGGGTTCCAGCACGCGGGGTTGCAGGGCTGGAGGAGTAACAATGTGCCGTGTGTGTGCTGCCTTCAGCGGGAGGCTGCAAATCTCTCTGTTAAGGACCTGAGCCGCGTAATTATTTCCTGCAGAAATCACGGGGGCAGGAATTGCCTGGCCCCTTCTTTTCCTGGTGTGCGGAGACCTGTTAATAGGATTCTTCTCTCGGAAAGAGAGGTCTCAGCAGCCCCCAGTGCCGGGATTGAAGCAGGGGCAGGTAGAGGTGGATGTGATTTTTGGGAGAGCAGTTCCACGCCGTAGCGCTCTGTGCTCGAAATGCATGGAGTGATGTGTTTGGGACAGAGGGGCATCGCCGAATGGTATGTGCCGAAGTTTGGGAATTAATGGGAAAATATTGAAGTTAAAACTTGAAAATTTTGGCGTGCATTCGGAAACAGAAATCCGAGATGAATGAACACGGGGCGGGGAGGTGACTGAGGGAGAAAAGGATTTCCAAGCGCGTGCGGGGGGGCTCACAGAAGATTTTCCAGCCCTTTACGAGTGGCGAGAGAAAATGCAAATGTAGGTTTTTCTGAATTTGCCTGGGAGGGCTTTGTACGCCCCGGTTCTGCCTCCTTTTGGCTCTGTTTAGCGCTAAGGTGCAAGCCCCAACACGCGGGGGGGGCAGATTGCTGCTGGCAGCGCTGTGCCGGCCTGCCAGGGAACCAGGGCTGGGCACCACGGAGGGCACGGGGCAGCCCGGGGGAAAGGGGCAGCCTTGGTGCCCCCCAGCCACCACCCAGGGGTCTGCCCGGCTGGCTCAGTGCTTAGTTTAGTGTGCTCGTTTCCTCATTTGACTTGGTCTGATAATTTGCACCCTGCTTCCTTGCTTCATCCAGACTTGGGGGAAAAAGTGGGTAAAATGAATCCTCTGGTGCTCAGAACAAGCTTAGGGGAGAAAACGCTGTCTTGCCTATTTTCGGTCGTTCTGACCCATCCCTGAACAAGTTCATTTCCCACGCCTTGGAGAAGGGAAGTGATTTTTGTTTTGCATGAATTTGCATCGGGGCTGTGCCTTTTGTTGTTCCCTCTGAAAGCCTTCCCAAGTCTAGCCCATTAATAAGTCTCCAAAAAAATGCACACGCTTTGATTTTTAGTAACTTCAGTGTCTGCAGATTGCCCTCAACCTACCGGAATCTCCAAGAGCTTCCAGCCGGGGCTGGGCTGGCTGTGCCAGGGATGAACCCCCTGCCTTCATCCTGTGGCTGCAGAGCCACATTGTCACCCTCGTGGCTGGTTCCAGTTGGCCTTGGCCAACTGGGGGCTGCAAACTGGTGCTGGCTGAGCGCAGCGTGAGGGCCTGCCAGCAGGCTGCTGGTGTAACCCAGTGAAGCCGGGGCTGAAAAGGAATTGCAGGGTGGGGCAGGCACAAGTGCAATGGGAGTTCTGCGACTGTTCTCTTAAAATAACTTTACACATGCATAATTCTGATACAGATGACTAAAAGCAAAGAGGAGGGAAAAAAGAACTAATCACAGTTAGTTCCTCTTTGCTTATGATGTTTTCTTAATCTTGGTTATTAAAATCAAGTCTTAATTTCTTTAGAAGTTGTTTGCAAAGGAAAAGCTGCGTTAGAAATATGTTCCAACCTGCCATCAATGATGTCTCGTAACTTTATTCGGTCTTTAAAAAACACGTTCCAATTCCTGTTCCCTGCATCTTCATCTTTTGGCACGGGGATGCCAGGCACCGTTTGTGCAGGTACGTGGAGGAGATCCAGGTTTCCAGCTGACACTGGGAGTGCTGGCCCAGCACGAGGCCGGCTCTGGAGCTGGCTGCTTTGCCCACTCAGACAAGAGAGGCAAATGTAAGCGTGCTTTAAAAGAGGGTTGTGTTTTTCTCAAGAGCATGCAGAAGATGAATTGCATTTGCGTATTTTCTGCCCATTTCTTTGGGTCTGGTTTAGGTCTGATTCAAAACACTGAAATCAAAGTGAAGGCGCCATTTACTTCAGAGGGCCTTGAAGAAACTTTTTGAAGAGTTACAGTGGAAGTTAATGTTTTTGTGTCAGACTACACACATTTGAAGACGTGAATAAATGTATTTAAATATTCCATAGTCTGACAACCAAGCCTTCAGGTGACGAAGTTAAGGGAGTGCCTGTGCTCTCAGAGCCATCCATCCTTACATCAATACGGCCGAGGCCTTCCTGCCAGAAGAGAGCTAAGTTCAGGGGGGTGTTGGGTGTGAGGTGACACGTCTGCTTCTGGCTCCTCGTGCTGGGACACGAAGTGACCCGTGCCACTGGCTACATTAGGCTGGGGATCTGTGTGCACTTCTGCTCGCCCCCAGAACCTCTGGTGCTGCCCCTGGCAGCTCTCAGCCTACAGAGCAGTAGGAATGAAAGAAGTGGTCCAAGCCCAAATGCTTCCAAACTGCAGCACAGCAATATGTAAAGTGCTCGAACTTGGAAAGTCTTCATACAATGAACGTATGGAAATGTGGAAGTGAGCGAATGTAAATAATCCATGTAAATAAGCAGCTGTAAATTAACAAAGACTTGAAGATGCAGACTTGTCAACAGCAGACGAGGTCAAATCCAAGTTAAGCCAACCAGACGCTTTCTCTCTGTCCCCCTCCACACCAGCTTTCCAGCTCACCTCCTTTAGCAGGCATTTCATTTGTATTTTTTTCTGAGATGCCCAGTGACAGTTCTGGGGCTGCTTTGACCAGGCCGCTACACGTCTTGGGGACGAGTCTTTCACACTCTGACAGTTTGAGGACCTGCAATGTACTCAGCTTTCTAAGCTGAGCTTTCCCTTTTCCAGGCTGAGCTCTTTGGACCTTTAAACATAGACTGTAGCCTGTTTAGCAAGATATTTCCTCATTGCTGAGTCAAGAAATCTTAATACTTGTCTTTATTAGTTACATTCAATTTTGCATCTTGGTCTTTCAGATTTTGTCCTTCTCTGTCTGAAGAGCCCCAGTTCTCCTTTGGCTCTTGCTGCATCCCCCTGCCTGTCTCACAGCTCTTCCTCGCCACCCTTAATTCCGAGTGCCGACCTCTGTGCCAAAACAAGCCCAGGCTGCCCGAGTTTGCATGTGGGCTGCCTGCATGCAAAGTTTAATATGTCAAATTTTGACTGAATTTATGCAAAGTGATTGTTCAGGGATTTGAATTTGTTCACAAATTGAGAATATTCAGATTTCACGGATACATCATAACCGGTATCTGGTGCAGTTGTTTGTTGCCAGATTTTGCCTGAACTGTACACCACAAGATCCAGTGCTTCATATAGAAGGATTATCAGCATTTTTTTTCACCTTTTGAAGTCAATATGTTACTCTGAGCCTTGCCTTAAACAGCTGGAAAACTTCATCTGACAATTCCACCCCCTAAGAAAAAAACCTAACCCCCAAACCCATGGACATCTCTCCAGCTGGAATATTCCAGTCAAATGGATAAACATTTGTCTTAATAAGTACCTGCAGCAGGAAACACGAGGCAATGCTGATACACGTGGGACCTTTCTAGCATATACAAACCTGTCTATTTTTCATCCCAGATGCACAGTGACATCTCTCCTCTTTAGGAGTTAATTCTCACTGCAGCATTCCGTTGCGTGGAGCTATGTCAGATTATTTCTTGTATCATGGGCGTTCCTGCACCTGTCCCTACATCTGTTGTACAGACTCCAAGTTTCACTAGCAGGGGAGGATTATGATCAGTATTCAAAAATAACAGCTTTTTACTACTCATCTGTCCCGGAGTAATAATGTACTGTACTGTACAGTGAGTCTATATCTAATACAATTTCAATCCTGTTTTGAAGCAAATGTTCCATGTTAATTTGTGTGCTAAAAATATGAATCAGCTTTTTTGGGTCTTTTTTTTTCTGGACAAAAAAAAAGGCTATTAATATGCAAGTACAAATAATTGTTTACTTTAAAATTGTCAACAAACTTTCCAAGTGTTGTAAAACAAGTGGTTTAGATAGCAAGCACACAGTTTGAGCTGAGTTTTGTAATAATCTTGGAGCCCATAAAATGTAAGGGCATGACCTGACGATTTGTTGTACTTCTCTGAACAGTCACCATTAATCTCTGGATTTCTACTGTTCTGTATTTGAAATAATCACATCACGTTAGATATTTGTTGCTAAAGCTGAATGTTCTGGCATCTAAAGTATCACAGGCCATTTCTACAAGGCTGGTTGTTGAAGACTCAGGAATGACTCAGCTTCCTAGCAGATACTGCAGAAAACCAAGCGATTTAATGCTTCCTGTATATTGCTGACATTATCAAAGCTGTCCTGAGAAGTGACCAGGGTCTGAGTTTTCCAAGCTGCCCCGCTCAGTTCTTCACACCACCAAACCTTGTAAGGAAATGATTGCAGTACCGGTGGGTCCGATGGAGGAGATTTGTCCAAGCCTTGAATGCGGCGCCCACCCCGCGTTGGCACGTTCAGAACAGCAGCGATGTGCTGCCCCGGGGTCTCAGATTGCCGATATTCCCTGCTATCTCCAAGGCTGATGGGGAATTTCAATCCACAGCAGCCTGGCTGGTGCTAGGAACGCCTGTTCCGTCGGGTCTGAGAGGAGGTCGTCGGCACTGATTCCCCGCAGCGGCAGGAGGCGCGTGTTCCACATTGCTGGGGGATTTGTACATCGAAGGGCCCTTCCAGCCTAAGGGCAGATGAGCACATACTGCTTGGGGTTTTGTCTAATCCGGCATACCACGGTCTTTCTGCTGGTGGCAAGTGTTCAGTTTGCACCTGTCCGTGCCTCCCCCCTCCTCCTCTTTCACCCATCCCTGCTGCTGAAGACTTTGTAGAAGTCGATCTAAGGCAACTCAGCTGCAGGACCCGTAGGGGTACGAGTGCTGTCCTCACACCTCTGCTGCTTTAGCTGCCAGGAGACCTCAGGAGGAGCTCACCACCCAGAGAAGTCCCCTGCCTTCAGGTGCATTTTGCAGTCCTCACCAGGCTAAGCACTGCTCAGTTACACCACTGATAAGGTCGACACATTGGCAGTTCTTTGTAGTAAGTTAACACATTGCCATGCACCTTACACATAGTAAGGTGCATGGCAAGTGCCACGGGCTTTAGAATTGCCTCTGTGGTATTTCTAAGGTATCTGAGTCAAAGGCGTCTGAGGTGGCACTTCAGTAGGGTCAGGAGAGCCTATTCTTGCATGGTAAGGGAAAATGAGCTTGCACACATAACCTTAGGTCTCTGGGGCTTAAGGACCTGAGACCATAACCTGAGCTGACCCGTGGAAATGCACCCACAAAGCCTGCGTGTAGCACGATTATCCAGCACAGGAAATCTGCTCTGGTGAATAGGGCAGGCAGCTGGAAAATAGAAGGTTTATCCTCTTCCCACTTGTTCCAGTAACTTGCTGCAGGAATGTGGGTAAATCACTGCGTAGCCTCAAATCTGCCCACAGAATAGCTGCCTTTGGCTCTGCATCTGAGAAGTGCTGAGTTCAAAACACCTTTGTGTATACTTATACATAGTGCAAGTAATTTTGCATAAATTATATAACAGAGACTGTGAAATAAGAGGGATTTGTTCATATCAGATGAAAAATAAAGTCAGTGGGATTTTCTAGTGGATTGTCAGTCATTAGATGAAGACTAATAGAATGTATTGCTGGGTAGCTAGGAAAATTGCTCCTTTAATATATAAAATGAGATTTAAAATGCAGAAATCAGGTGTATCTTCTTGTATATCCACTTGTAGGAATTTCCAGAGCAGACACTTCCTGTGCTTCTTGCATTCCTGTTAATAACTTCTTATAACTTTACCATATGAAAGACATCTTGAAACTTGTTCCTCTTTTTTTTTTTTTTTCCATAGTGAAAACTCCCCAAAAAGTTGTGAAATTTGCATTGTGCAGAGCTTGCAGAGTAAAGTCCTTATTAGCAAAAAGCATTGAGTAGAAAAGCAAATGCATGCTTCCTAAAATATAAATCTGAAATTTAAAATGGATTTGCACATCGTTCTGTCATCCCCGTGCTTTCTGAAGTTTGGTGAGCCTACAAGATTTAAATGATTAACCGGCGTTTCCAGACCGCTGGCCAAATGAGTCCTTACCAAATAGGAAGGTATGTGGGCAGTCAAAAGATTAACGAACCAGGTTTGTTTGGAGACTCTTCTTTGAGTTTGATTATTAGAATAATAGGGTTTTTCCTTCTGGAACCGTGTGCTCAGGCTGCAAGGCAGACAGCTTTCTTTAAAAGCTGGGTTCGAGAGGCGTTAGTTGGGTCCTGCTGGTTTTATGCATTCATAAGCTCCAAGGCAGTAAATGAAAGCATGTGGGAAGGAAATACCTGTTATCAGTCATTATCCTGAACTGAACTGTACTTAATGCCCCGGACCTTCGTGTTCTGCGTCTCTGTTGACCCTCTGCAATTTTTCCCTTAAAAAATGCAAGCTGCTGGATTAAACAGCCGGCAGAGCCCGCGGTGCCTTCGCCGTGCGTTTGTTACGTGGGAGAGTGGCAAAGCTGCCCCGAGCTTAATCGTGTAATGCTCCTTTTCTGTATGACACCTAATGGCTACATTATTTATTTAGCCTCCCCGTAACAAAGACACCATTGTACCTGAGTGCTGTGAGAGAAAGCAGAGAGCCTGCCTCTGCCGTGAAACTGTACCAGCAGCCCCCTGGAATTCCTCCTTATTTATTCATTTTCCCAAGCGCGGGGAGAGGAGCACACACCTGATGGCAAAAGCAGGCAGCAGCTGGCATTTCTGCTCTTCTGTGGGACCCTTGTCCCAGGGGGGCCGTAGTGTCCCTCTCCAGTTACTGCTCGCACATTTTACGGTGCCTGAAAGATAAACAAATGGGTCACGATCTTGGGAGGTGTTTGTTATCGTCCTGCACTGCTCCTCCATGCTGAGCTACAAGTGGGACTCCTCAGCAGGATTTTTAAATGCAGTGACGAGTCTCATCCAAATTCGACTCCAGTAATTACCTGTGAAAAAAAAGAAAGCCCAGAGCTTCTGAGCAGTGAGACATGTGAACCAGATGTCCTATGTCTTTTTTGCAATGCCCCTTCACTCAGCCAGTATAAAGAATTGCAGTCTGTGGAGTTCAGAGAGCATTTTGCCAGTGATGATTGGGTCAATATCAGACCCAAAAGGATGCACGTTCGTACTTTGATAGCCTAACACCGAGGGTGCACCCTCTGGTAAAGGTGGTCCCGGGTCAGAGGGACAGGCCCAAGCCCCCAGAGCCCTGTTGGTGTGGGAGGGGGGCTCCTTGGCAGGGTGCTCGGAGCACAAACCGTTGTGGGGTGGGTTTGTGTCTGGCAAGAGACTCGTTATCAGTAGCAGTGCTTCAATGCACAAATCAATCTTATTGTTTCGGTATTTGTACAGGACACAGTGGCATTAATAATACGCAGGTAAAACAAAAATCGAGCTCTTTTGAAACATATACAAATTACTCACTGGATGTTACTATGTTTAGTATCAGCTCACACAAAACGAGGTTTAGACATTAGGAGGAAGTTGTAAATGTAATGGCAAACTTAATGTGTTTTTCTCTGGGGGATGTTAAATCCCAGCTTCTTAAATCCAGCCTTTGCTAATGGGGAGCTGCTCGCATGCCCAGCATTTACCTCGGTACCTTCTGCACTTACACTGTGTGAAGTTCCCAACCTGTGGCCCAGGGATCGCCGCTAACCTGTGAGCCACGCTAAATGAAGGTCAGCTGGTGTGAGAAACCAGATCAAACAGTAAAACAAACCCCTGCGTGTGCAGCCCATGGCTTGAGACACTGAAGCATCCCCGTTTCGTCTGCTGCAGGGTGTGGTGTTCGCTAGAGACTCCTCTGTGGGTTCAGGGAGTTTGGTCACCAGCTGTATAGCATCTAAACGTGCCTGGAGCATAGTTTCAGCTGGGAAACGTGTTCAGCTTAATATTGTTTGTTTTTTTCTGAGGATGCTTCCAATTATGACTTGATTGTTCTAACCTGAAGCTCCACAATTATCTATTTCACCAGGGACAAATCCTGTAACCTGACTTGGTCAGAAACCCTAGCGGAGGATTATGTGACTGTAAGCGTGGCTGTGCTTTCCCAACACAAAGCACTTGGCAGCAGTACTGATTTAAGGTAATTCTTGGCATCTGTGCCTGCTTTTTCCCCAAAGCAAAGCTGCTTTTTTCTGCTCGACACCACGGCAGAAGCCCCATGCACTGCAACCCCCTCTGTTGCTGCGAAGGGGGAATCCAGCCTTAGAAGGAGCAAGAGCAGGGGAAGCTCCTGTAAGTTACTTTGGCTGCAGAACATTTTCTATGAAATCAGGGTCTGAAGGAACACAGGGATGTCTGCCTTTGATCCAGGACACATCTTTGGGACTTAAAATAACGGTGTTGGCTTTGTATTGCATTTTGCCTATAAACTGCTACCAAAAAAAATAACTACATATTAGGAAATGCTGGAAAACTGTTGGTTATGTTTGCTGTAATGTCATGAAGGATTAACTCCCGTAGGAATTACTGTGTTATGGTAAAAAATACTGAGTGTTTGTCTATAACAACCCTGTCCCAGCCTTCTGCCCTGCTAACCAGTCTGGTTGCTCGGTGGTGCAGCTGCACCTGTGAAGTCTGGGAGTGATGAGGGCTCTCAGGGATATTATTTTGCCTGTTAGGCTGCTGTTATTTGCATGGTGCGAGTGGATAAACCCCAGGATTTCTATTTTTCCTTTCTATCTTTGCCACCGTTGACCTAGTTTTTGAAGCCAGTAGCCCTGAGCAGCCATCTGTACCCGAGCTGATGCCAAGTAATGGAAATCACATCGCAAGGTAATCGCCCACTGTGTGATCTGAGGGTCCACGGGTGTGTGTGCTGTGTTTGCATTGCACCCCCTTTGGGTTTCACTTCCCAATACCATCACTAGTGGCGATGACCGAACAGCCGGCGTGCTTGTGGCCGAGCCAGGTACGAGCAAGGTTTCCCTCGTTCCTGATGCATTGCAATGTTTTTAACTGCCGGGAGCAGCTGGAAGTTCTCTCTTTTTGGGGTCTCTCCATTGCAGATGGCTCAGTCCTCGTTAACCATGAGGCATACTGCTGAGCAGGGCTGTGGTTAGCCCTCGGCTCTCTAGAAACCTTCTTGGTTCCTGTGCTGAGCAGCCCCACTGCTCTGCCCCAGCAGCGACTGAATTTGAGGACAGGGCAAAGGGCAATTGTTCACCCCAAATCTCTAGCACTCCATGCGAAGGCAGTGAGAAGGTTTAATATTGACACTTGCAGAATGTAGCCTTGAAAGAGCCCCAGCCTGTGTGTGTAACTTACTGACTTCTTTGCCAGGTAACTGGTTTATAACCTAGGAGGAGCATTGGGAGGCCTGTGATTTATGCTCTGAAATGATTTCATGATTAGTGGATGCTGTTATTGCATGCGTAATGCCGTGTATTATTTTAAATTACCAGGAAAACTTGTGCTGGTTTAGGGGCTGGGGCTCTGTGGTACTGTGCCACCAGGGCCGTTTTGCTGAGGCTTTGCTCTGGTTTGTGAGGTTTCAGCTAATTTGCTCTGAGCTGTTGCTGATGCCCTGCCACACGGAGCCGTTCAGAGGAAAGCTGTGTGTGTTCCCAGGAGCCTCTCAGCTGGTAATGGGTTCATCTCTGCAGCAGTGTGGCAACAAGAGGCGTTTATCCCCACTTCCCATAGGAGAGGTGCCTGGCGATGCGTTTCATTTAAGGCTGTTTGAACTTGGTGTATCTTTGATGTCTGTGAAGTTCTTGTCCAGAGTGATCAGGACAGGGAGTGTGGGCTCTGGGCTGTGTCCGGGAGAGTTTCAGACACCATCTCAACCCCGATGTGTCCTAATGTCTTAAAAATACCTCCTTCTGGTACGAGGGCCAGAGCTTGCAAAGGTCTGTGGCAAATCCAGGAGCTGAACCAAACTCCCTGGAGCTGATGGCTTAGCTGCTGGGTTTCGCTGTCCTGAGGGTGCTGGGAGATGCAGGAATTGATGCCGGAACCTTTCAAGGCATGGGGTGATAAAACGATGGCTTGGGCTTTCTGCATTTTCTCTTTTCCTTGCGGTACGTTTGAACCTCTGCTGCCCACAAAGAGCTAAGCTGGGATTTCTGTCTGCAGCACTTTAACAGCCTGCCATCTCTGACGGCTGCACAAAACTCACTGTCCCGAAGGAAGCTCACAGCACACAGAACACGAGCGGTGCCTCCAGCTGCTCCCCAACCAGAGCTCGGGGACCTGCGAGGAGCCGTCCACCTCTGATTTTCCTCCCAGGCGGGCAGCACGTCGTGCAGCATTTACTTCTCATTTCTTGGGCCATTTGAAGCGCTCCCCTCGCCTCCTCTTTCAGAACACTCACCTCCATCTGATACCGAGTCCTGGCTCTGTGAAGGCGCTGGTACATGGGGTGGCTGAACATCCAGCTAGTTACTGAGTAACTCGCAGCAGCCCTTCTCTGCGCTCAGCTGCAGCTCACACGCCGTGCTGGGGTGTGTAAATCGGGCTGAGGGCTGGCCCTGCTGTGTATGGGATTTAGAAGAGGATTCGGGTTGTTGCTTGCAGCAGCTCTCAGGCACGGGCTGAGCAGTCAGCGAGCTGCGCTCCCACAGCCCCCGTGTCCTGCTGCGCACAGGGGAGCTGGAGGCTGAATCCAGATCCTGTCAGAGAACATTTTGCTGCTTCCCACTAACTAAAAGCTGAATCTAGCCACAAGCAAGGAGATTATTTTCTGTAGGAAGCTTGGAAGAAACTCCTGTTTTTTCCCTGGGAGACGATGCATGAGAACAAATGGGAGAGTTGTTGCCTGGATGACATTAACCAGTTGGCAGCTTAGTTTGAGGAAAAAATAGTGACATAAAATCGGCTTATTTTTTAAGCCCAGCTGGAAACTAGTCAGAATTCATCTCACCAGATAAGGATGTTATAAAATACAGCATCGGACTCCAGCAAATGTATTTGGAGGCAGGAAGGAATTTGCTGCAGAGGCTTGAGGTGATTCAGAGTCACACCAAGTAGATGAAAGCCTCAGCCTCTGCCTTCTGTGCCACTTCACAGACAAAGCATTTCAAAAACAAAAGTTGTTTTTTTTTTTTTTTCTTAAAAAAAAAAAAATTGTGGCACAGCCTCAGTGCTTCCTTGATCTGCCTTGATGTTTATCATCCAGCCCTTTTGCTCTGCTCCTCGGAAAGCAGCACTTAATTCTTTAAGAAAATTAAATCTCCCTGCTTCCAGTGGGACTAATTGGCCCTTGTCTCGTGGCGCTCCTCGGCTGCTGCGGAGCTGGGAGCGCGGTCCCCAGGGAAGGGCTCTGGGCTGGGGCCAGCAGGAGCCCGCTCTGGCAGTGACATCCCAGGGCAGACGGAGCGGTGCTGGCCCAGGGAGGGCGAGGGCTCTGCCTGCTGCAGCCTCGGCAGCCCCTGCGTGGAATTTTTGGGCTCTGCCCACGTGGGAGCCGCGGCCACGGCCCCAAGGCTCGGGTGGAACAGGCGCCGCTGTTAATAATTGACTGGTGAGATAATGAAATAGCCGTGCCTGCTGTTTGCTGTTCTTTCTTTTCCACCGTGGCCGTAACACTCTGCACGATGGAATGTCATAAACCAAAGGGCGATTTCCACAGGCGAGGCAGGGGAGTTGTGCGTGGACGCGGCTTTGGAGCCTGTGATGTGCCCGGGGCTGCCGGCTGCCTCTGAGACATCCCGGCCACGTGGCGGCCAGGTAAGTGACGGGGGAAATCGCCTCTTCGGCACTCTGCAAGTTAATTGATGAATTGCTTCTTAATCTACAGATAAGTGCGTGTGTTTGGGGAGGGAGAGAGGTTCTGCGAAACGCAGGGTGCGGACCTTGGAGGCCCCCAGGGCGTGTGTCTGTGTGGTGCTGCCTTGCTGTCCCCAGCTCCCTGCACAAGCAGATGTCTTTTCATCGGGACAGTGCCCACGGCAGCGTGTCCCGGGGCAGCTGGGGGATGCAGATCCGAGGACCCAGCTTAATGCAGCGTTTGTACGATATCTGTATGTGGTTTGAGCACTGCCAGGTGCACCCCGCCGTGGGTGCCTGAGGGACCCCCGAAGGACTAACTCAGGTCTCGGGTTGCTTCCTGAGCAGCATCTGCTGCCGAAGTCCAGCAGCTCCCATCCGAAGGCATCTTTCCTGTAACAGTCAGCAGGGAAACAGGCGAAGGAGCAGGAACTGTCCTGGAAAAGAGCAGCCTCGTGTGATTGCACGCAGCCTCCTGAGCGCCAGGGCTCAGCCTGCGCACCTCGGAGTGAGAAAGATGGGATTTCACAGGGTGCTGCTTGCTCCTCGGGGCTGCACGCTCTGCGTGTTTGCGAGTAAAGGACGTCTGGGGCTGTGTTCCCGGAGTGAGCTCGGTGTGTGCTTTCCCCAGTCTTTTTCCTAATCATCTCCTGTCAATTTTGCGGCATATGCTTGGAAACTGTTTGCAAAGGTAAGCGAGCGTTTAATTTCTGCCTGGGATCCCGAGTGCCTTGCGTTTCACCACCAAACCTGCGCTAATGTAACTAACAGGTACTCCCAGATCAGCTTCAGCTCCTGGTAGTTTTTCGGGGCTTGTTATGGAAACCAGCGATAACAGTGATTAGTGTGAGCAAGAATAAATGCTTCTGCGTTGTGTCCAGATGAAAGATATGGGAAAATACTTGAATGCAATGCTTGCCAAAGGACTGGGCTGCTCTACTATACTGTGTTTCCTTTATATACTTCGTGTTTTTCTTTTATTCCACTGGAACGCTCTGTAGTAACTGGATAATACATTTTAGTCTCCCTCAGCCCGAAGGCAGGCACAATTACAGCTGACATCTGGATAAAGGAGACTGAGCACAGGCATCTTCTGGGAAGGAATAGTTTCTGTTCCTTACATCGAAATAAGTGAGTTTAAAAGCTAATTGTTTTTAAAAATTAAATTAATTCATCATAGTAGATTTGTATAGAAGAAAATGGAAGTGCTAATACTGTTGGTTAATTATGTTTCATACTGGCAATGTGCTCTAAAATAGTGGGACAGCTGCGTGCTTTACTGAGGCCAGCAAATTCCCACAGGAATTAAGCTGTGGGCAGCAGAAGTGCTCTGGAGGCAAGGTGCTGGGTGCCCTTCCCAGGGTAGGACTTCGTAACAGTTTTGTGGCGAGGCAAAAGGTAGCACAGCAGTGATGGTGTGATTGCATCTGCAGGATAAACTCTGCTGTGCAAGGGGGAAACTGCCTCGGGCAGGCTGAGAACAAACCCACCTGGCCTCGAGCCGCTCTGCTCCGTGTTGCCCCGAAGCTGCCGAAAATGTGGTTTTCTGCTCTTGGTTGTCTTAAATGTGTTGGGAGTGTGTGTGAGGGGTGTGAGAGCTCTGTGTTCAGTTTGAATTCTCTTTTGTGTTTCCTAGGATGTTAATAATCTAATCTGTAACGAACTTGCACATGTATAAAAATCACCAGAATTGTTAGAATTTTTTCTCTTAAACTTTGAGCTCATTAGAGTCTCTAGTCATTAGAGTTTCTAGTTCTTTGGTGCTCTTGAATCTCTTCGAGTCTGTTCTAGAATGATGAATTTGTGGGATTAAATGAGCTCAATCAAGCAACAAAAAAAAAAAAAAAGAAGATTGTGGTGAAGTAAGAAAGGATGGAATGGGAAAGGCTGGAAGGACGCTCACGTGTTTGGGCTGAAGCAGCGATTTCCGACAAAAGCCTTTTTTGTGACGTGTTTTCCGAGGTAGAAACAAAGAAAGTGTTTGGTGGTTAGTAGATTAGGGAGCGATGACGGTGGAAGCCAGGAGACGTTTTTCAGGCTGAGTAAGGAAAGGCAGTGAATCTGAGGACAGTGGGGAAGTGTGCGAGGGGTGGCTGCTGTAACGAGAGGGTCAGGCTCTGCTGGGCGCCCAGACAAGGTCTCTCTCTGAGGGATTGCTAAACCTGACCTTCCTCATTAAATCCTTGGTCAGACATCGGGCCGTGGCTCCCAGGCCCAAGATAATTTTATTTGGGCTGCAGTCTTTTTCAGCCGAGCAGTCGTGTTACTGAGATGGCAGATGTGTCGGCAGCGAGGTGCCCTCACCCTGCAGATCCCTGCAGGGAAGGCGAGTGATGGACCAGCTTCTGGCCGGGCAGAGCTCCTGTGCCCATCAATAGGAGCCCCATCCTTCCATGGAGAGCTAGGCAGAGCTGGGTGAGGGCATTTAGGAAGATTTATTCGCACAAAATGAAGGGATATCGAAACACATTCTTATTTTCATCTTCCTTGAAATTGCTCGGGACGTTTCGGTTGCTCCAGAAAGCCAGAGGCCTGTGTGTGTGATTTCGCTGGGAATGTTTACATTCCTCAAACTGTGGTGAAATTTATTAATGTGCACATGAGTCATAAACCGCCTCTAAATCCCACTTAGGCTCTGTCTCAATAATGTCTGACACTTTGACTTTCTTTGGCTCCCAGTAGCAGGGAAAGTTTCCCACTGGCCCCGTGTAAGCCAACCCTGCGAGTTTGTCTGTGGGCTTTGACACACAACATCCCTGGCAGCCGCCAGACAGCGACCTGCACGGTGGTGGAAACTGCACTGAATCGGGAGTCTGTTTTGTAGAGACTTCAGACATCTTGGAAGAAAAATACAGGTTAGCAAAGGTGCATGCCCAGGCATCCAAAGGGGATGCCACCTGCTCTTTTCTCTTATGCTGCTCTCCTGTAAGACAAGTCTGAAACCTGAAGTTGAAAGTTCTTCTAATTTATAAACTAGAAAGGCAATAAAGCTGGGAGAGAGACTTTCCGAGACGCTGGCACAGGGACAATCGTCCAGACACGCTTCCCTGGATGTGGTGTCCTTCTCCTTCCCTTGCCCTTTATCATGTGAAAGTGGTGGAATTTGAAGACTTCAGACTTGTCTGGAATTTCTGCAAGTTTCACAGCGCGGTCAAAGGAACAAATCTTGCTAAGACGTGGCGTGTCTGGAGAGAAGAGAGACGGGCACTGGGGCTCCGTGGGTCACCGTGTCCTGCGTGTGCGTGGGTTTCTGCCCGGGGGGCGATGTGGGAGCCGTGGGCTGGCCAGGAGCTGCCTCCCGAAGCGAGGTACCACGGATGTGTTTTGGGTGGCCTGTGAAACGGATGGGTCAGGTGCTGTGATCTGTGCAAGTGATTGGAATCTGAAGAATTTGGGCTAATATTTACAGAGTGTTTGCCCTCTGATAAGGAGCGGGTCAGTCACAAACACAAACATGACATAATGTCGGTAGGTTGGTCCCAGAGCTCGCCTTGCCTTTCACACTTATCTCTCCTGTTCTTCAGAGAGCAGCTGCGTGCTGTGGTTTGGTACAGGTTAATCGCTGTGGGGCTCTTGCCTTTATTTCCACGGAACTATTTGTCTAAAAAAGGCAGTCTTACAGAAATCGCCTCAGTAAACTTTATTGGAAGTGGACAAATGAGCACAGCCATGACAATACTATTTTTTCCCTACTATTACCACGGTAGAAACTTGGAGCAAATTTTGTTTTAATACATCAGGCATCGTTATCTGGGCCCAGAGTGTGTCAGCCTAGTGTCCACAGCATCCTCCGGGTTTTGTTCAGCCTCAGCCTGCTGTGCAGCCATAGCTGATCACGTTCCCTCTTGAGGTCCCGATTCTCTTCCGTGCTTGTGTTCACCTCATCTCCTTGGCAAATCTACAGAGCAGCGACTTCGTGCTCTGTATTTGCAGGCTGCTTTGCACAGAGGGCTGTGCTCCGCGCACAGGTTCCTGGGCAGAACTGGAGTAAGTACAATAAATGAGGGGATGGAAGTCAAGCCTTTAAAAAAAATAAAACAAAAACCAAAGCAAAACAAAAAAGCACCTTTGTTTGGATCTTAATAGCTGTTAGGGGCTTTATTACCTCCTTGGGCATCTGGAATGACACAGTTAGCACACTTCCTTCATCTTCCAGTGTCTTTTGTTCCAAAACACCTTTAATTTAATGTTTTTCTTTTTCTGGAGGGTTACAATGAAAATACTGAGAGCTTGCCTGGAACATTTGCTCTGTGTCACGGGCTTGCCAGGGCACTTCTAAGACCCAAACCAGCGTGGTCCATGAAGGTGCTCCACCACCGACCAGCTGAGGAGAACAATGACTCCGTTGTTTGGCAGCTGAGGTTTAACTAAATTCGTCTTTCCCTTTCACGTGTGAAAAGGAGACAGATTCCACATAGTTCTTTGAACACATCAAGGTCCGTGATTTTTGCTACCTGAGCTCAGGAAGCATCTTCCCGAATAGGGATGACGAATAGGATGGTGGGTTTTCCCTGAGATGTGTTTCATTATCGTGTTGTTTAAGTTTTAGTGGAGATTGTGGATCTCAGTACATCACGTCAGTCCCTATAATTTCTATCGCTTCAAGGACGTGACATTGCAGGCTTCACTCAGACTGAGCAGACACTCAAGATCAGGGCCGTGGCAAGAATGGGAGCAGAGGGCACCAGAGCAGAGAAAAAAGTTCTCAGGCTTATCTGGCACCTCCCTGCTGCCCAGGAAAGGCTGCAGGTGGCTCAGGTGAGAGGCTGCCACGGAGGAGCAGGCAGAGGAGGGAATGCCCTGTGAGCTGCCACCTCCTCCTGCGTCCTGCTGCAAGCACAACTCGGTACTTGCTGCTGTTGTTTCCAAGCCAGGTGCTCACACCTTGAGCTTCTAAGGCACAGAAATAGTTCCCTGCTCTTTCTGGTATTGCCGTGAAAACCTGAGACACGAATTCTTCTCTTTGTTGCTGCGCTCGCTGTAAATTGCAAGCAGAGGTAGCTGGAAAGAACGAGGGGGAAAGGTTCTTAGGAAACACTGCTATAGCAAACCAGGAGAGCTCTGTCGCTGATGCACGCAGAGCCGCAGCACGAGTGTTATATAAATTCTGCACATAGCTGCAGAAAGTCAGAGCCAGCTTCTGGCTGTAAATCCAGGCAGCTCCACTAACTTCGGTGGAACGGTGCCAGCACGTCCCAGACAAAGCCTTGGCCCGGCCTATTAATAGCAGCCGTGGGGGAATCGAGCTGCTTGGAGAAGGTCCACTGGAATAAAATTTTGATTAAAAAATGGAGATAAAAATGACAGAGGAATCTGCTTTCTGGTTCTCTCGTGGAATGTGGCTCCCACGGGGTTTCATCCTGTGCGGCTCCCAGCACCTCCAGGTACACCCAGGCTCGCAGAGCTCACCGAGCATTCGCTCTCTCATATGCTTTTCTCTCTTGATAGGTTCAGAAAATTCAAGGTTTTCTTTACACCAGATTTCTAAGGTTTTTATTTCCTTAAATTCTTCAGGACGCCGATGAAAAGCATGGGAAATTTCGTCATCAGCCACTCATGCTGTGTGTTTCCTGTGAGACAAATTTCACGGCTGTGTTTAGATCATCCCTAGGGAGAGAGAAATCTTCTCCAAGTGTCCGGGAGTTGATTTCTTGCTGAAATTTCTGAAGGACCCCAGCAGAAGTTCCCACTTGGTGGTGGTACGCTCCTTTCATTTCTCAGAAACTAGTTAATTTATTTACTGTGCCCTACAAGTCCAAGTTCCCTTCAGAGATTAACTTGTGTATTTTGGCTTCCATCCACCTCTTCCCTTGGCTCCAAATGAATGATACCAGCACTGTCTTTGAAACGAGGCAGGAATGTGAAGGTTTTTGATTAAACGGCGGCATCACCGCTGGAATCTCCCCGGCAGCTTTACGAGGCCCCGCTGCAGATGTGAGTTGTTGGGAGTGGCAGGCGAACCTGGGGGGAGTTCCACCTTTTTCAGGAAAACAGGCATGTGATATTTAGCTAGTAGGATTTGGAGACAGTTTGTGTTTCTTCAGAAGGAGCATGGCTGCGTAAGGTGAGTGCAGCCGTGTAGCTGCAAAGCCTCCTGATGCTCAGGTGAGGGCTGTGTCCATCTGAAGGAGAGCCAGGCGCTGACCCAGGGCTGTGAGCATTTCTGGAAGCACAACCAAAAGTCACTTTGAAGCTTCATCCCGCCAGGTGTGTGCTGTATTCAGGTACCTCCAGGATTAGGCAGCACTGAGCCGGGGCTTTCAACCTCTCAGACTTATTTCTGGACAGACTCAGAAGCTAGCTTTGAAGCTGGCCCTTGATGCTTTGTAACTGCAGTGAGAGGACATCCCCTAATTGTGTACATCTCTTAGATTTATTGAAGATCTCAAAACCTCTTGTTATTAAAGACTGAGTCCCTCCATTTGTGGCAGAGGAATTGTTCATTCCAATATCCTGATAATTGCTGAAGCCATCCAGCTACTCTGAACGCTGCTTTCAGGTTCTCACCACCACCATTTGTGTGATGCTCTGCCTGGTCTCCCAAAGTGCGGTTGGGATCCTCCAGCTGAGTCTTTTTCACATCTCTGTTTTTTTTGTTTTGTTTTATTTTAGGATCCTCTGAATATTACCGGAATGTGACTGCGGTGCAAAATGTACTTTTTCAACAGCTCAGTTGCAGACATCTAATCAGACCGTTTCCTGGAAAGGCTTCGACATGGCTCTGTCTGGGAACGAGATAGAAAGATGGGCTCATGGGCAAGGCGGCCGAATTGGAGAGCTGGTGGAGCCCGCGGCCTCCCCTGACAGCAGCCGTGTGTCTCCAGTGACGTCCCTTGGCAGCACGGAGCAGCTCCTGCACCTCCCTGGCAGGGCAGACTCTGCTTACAGCTCTTTCTCAGGGGGATCAAACGTCCCGGAGTATCCCACCCCATCGTGCTACGGCGAGCACTGCTCTTTGCCTCCCGAGCAGGTACCGTACATGGACTCAGAGTACGTGAGGGGGATTTATAACCTCAGTGCAGCAAACGCTGATCTCAGGTGGCTGCCTCCGCACAAGGCACCAGACCCGGGCACCCGGGGCATCTCTCCCAGCGCTGGGCTCGCGGGGGGCAGTGGAAGCACTCCTTCCCCCGGGGCTCCCAGCCAGGGACCGCCACCCTCTCCTCCCGTGCGACTCGACAGCTTCAGGGTCGCCAGGCACCTTGAAAACACGAGAAGGAGGCGTAGCTCTGGAAGCCCCAGCGAGGGCAGTGCGCAGCCAGCTCACGTGGACGTGTCGTGGAGCCAGAACAGGGCTGAAATCCCTGAGGCTGAGGCAGCCGGGAGAAAGCCTGTGCAACACAAAGGTTGGTGGTCTGCTGGTTCTGCAGAGGGGGGGTCTGTATCAAAAGGTCTGGGGCTAAGGACAGAAGAAAATGCAGAGAGGAGCCCAGCCCAAAAATCTGTGAAGAGAAGTAATGCCCATGTTTTCAGCAGGCCGTCTTCCTTCATTTTTCAGGAATATTTAAGGACTGACTCTGTGGCTAACGTCTCGAAAATGTTTTCCGCTTACAATTCAGCTCATGCTCATAAAATTCCTGACGAGACGAGCTCCAAGCCCTATCCTCCGGGGCATGCCAACCCTCGCACTGTTAATGATACACAGGAAGACAAACAGCATCCCTGCAGCGTGCGCAGGCCAGCTTTCAGAGAAGCAGATCTGCGAGGTGCGGTGCCAGAGCCCAGCCGGTGGAAGGGGTCCTTGCTCTGCGCCCAGTGCCCGCTCCGTGCCGAGCTGGACCGGGATGTGTTTGAGGACATTTGTGACTTACAATATATGGAGCATGCTCCTCTAACTAAAAATGCATCCGGGAAGCTGAGCAGTTGTAGAGATGGAAAGCAGTGCTCTAACTCCAAAGGAGAGCTCGGGAGTGGTGCTGGGGAACTGCTCCTGAGTCCCCAAGCCAAAACACAGAAAGCGTCGGTGTCCTGCAGCTCCCGTGCTGACCACACAGATGATGCCGACCACACAGCTTTGCTCAGACCAAAGGAGGATTCCGCATCACAACTTCTAAATGAAGTCAGGAAAGAAAAACAAGCCAGTAACAGCGATCCTGAGCTTAGCATGCATCTGGAGCAGGAGGAGGCTCCTGCTCCCTATCAGAAATACCAACCTGGAGTTCAAAAACAGCTCTCGAGAGAGCTGCGGGACGATCTTGCTGGTGAACAAATAAGCAGGCAGACAACTCCCATGCTTTACTACCTTGCTGGGGGAAAAGCCACCAACATCCTGCACCACCACAAGCTCGCCCAATGTCAAGAGGGCTCAAGGAGCTCGCCAGAGGAATTTCCAACAAGCAGCCAGGCTCCCTCGGTGAGGAGCGGAGAGATACAGAGGGAAAGCAGCCAGCTCCAGCCAGCCAGCCTGCACCACTGGTGTGCTGATGATGGTCTGAATGAGGCTGAAGATCTCGTTCTCGGGAGTCCTGCTTCATCCATGGACGAGAGTTTCAAGAACGACTACAGAGAGAAACTTAAAGTGGCCCAGAAAAAGGTTCTGAGAGAAACCTCCTTTAAAAGAAAAGACTTGCAGATGAGTTTGCCTGTTAGGCTGAGACAGAAGCCCTCCAAGAGGCCTTCAATCGAACACCTGAGATCTTTCTCATTATCCGGGGCAAATGAGGAAGCCAAACTCGCTCCTTGTTCCCCTCCTCCTCTGGAATCCTTAGAAAGGTTCAACAGAGATGGAGAAATAGAGAGGCCACAAAGGGGTCAAACAGGGGGAAGGAAAAGGGAAACAAAAGAGGAAAAGAAACTCTGTTATTCTGAGCCTGAGAAACTCGATCAGCTCGCAGACAAGGAAGCCCCGTGGAACCAGGCCAGGGGTGAAAGGACTGAGCCGGGCACAGAGGCAGCCAGGAGAAAGACCCTGGAAAACAGAGGGAGGGCACTGTCCAGCTCCAGCATCTCCCGGACAGAGCTGAAACAAATCCAGCACACCGCGCTGGTTGAATACATGGAACGAAAGATTAGCCAGAGACCAGGAGGCACGCAGCACGTCCCGCTGCATAAACCACCCCTGCAGAAGAGGCCCTCGCTTCCCAAGTGGCCTCCTTCCAACCCCAACGGGAGCAGGAAGATGCAAAGCGATGAGGTTTTCTGCCAAGCTTCCTCTGAAGAACCACCGCCAGATGTTTTCTCTCCTTCGGCACTTGTCCTCCCCCCGAGCGTGGCCGGCAGATGTGGTCCCAGCTCTGCCACTGCTGGGTCGGTGCCCTCAGAGCCCAGCCTGTGTCCTGCAGCCGTGGGGAGCCGTGGCTCTGAGCAGGCACCAGCTGAAAGCCTCCCCGGGGCTGGAGCTCCTGCTGCTGCCCCGGCTGCTGAGAGACCCGAGTCAACGCCTCCTGCTGCACAGGTGAGAGGGGCAGGGACAGGGGCTGCTCTGAGGGAGAGCACAGCGGCTGTAAAACCACTGAGCAGCAGGAATGGGGATGAAGGTTTGGTTTTTAACACGTGGTAGGGAGATGAAAGGAGTCGTGGCAAGGCACGCTTGCTCAGTCTGTAGGAAATGCTGCATAGGGGTTGGAAAACAGAGCAAATGCTCTGTTTTTGCAGCGTGCCAGAGAATTAATTAGGGGAGATTTTAAAGAAGTGCTCCCAGTTTTGACGCATTCGTGATGAATGATAACAATTTGTTATTCTCCAAAGCATTATGTAAGGAGGCATTACCAGCAGCAGACAAACAACGCGTTCCTCAGTGTGCGGAGCTGCAGCCATTGCGTAAGGGTGGGAACTGCAACGGCCGACTGAGCAGCGACTGAGCAGTGACTGAGCAGCGTGCTCGGCGCTCGTTATCCTGCAACAAGTGGGCAGTTTTACAAAGCAGTGGGGGGAAGGCTTCTAGCTAAAAATTACCCTTTGGGAAGTTCCTGAAGTGACTGGAAAGCTGCTAGAGACCTGCCTGTTGCTTTGCTTCTGCTGTGCTCTGCAATCACACCCTGGGAACTCAGGAACCTTTTTGGTTCCTGAATCTGAAGGACAGTGGCTGTCAATGTTGTTGCAAAAGGGGAAAAAAATAAAAATAATAAAGAAAAGAAATACTCTGTTATACTACAAAAATTATCCAACTGAAGAGACTCCCAAAAACACTGGCCACTTTCTGAGTTGTGGGGGTCAGTGGGAGCAGAGCCTGTGCTTTATTGCTAGCCCTCACTTGGTTTTCTAGGAAAAACAGGTGGATGCTACCTAGAAAGAGTCAAATGGCATCTGCAGTAATAAAAAGAGGTGGAGAAACTTAAAACACCAAACAAACAAAAAACCAACAAACACCAGCTTGCTAAACCTACTCAGGTTTATGCCCCCAAACAAGGGCGTGAAGCCGAGGCAGCGGCACGGTGCGAGCCTGCCGCCTGTACCGGTGCCGTTCTCGTTTCCAGGACGCGGACAGAGGTGCCAGCAGTGCCAGCGGGGCCGTGTCACCACCTCAGCCTCGTGAGAGCTGCCTCGGCATCCCCAGGTAAGGCTCCAAGGGGCACGGGGGCTGTCCCCCTGGTTTCTGCCGTGGGTACCGGTGCGCACCGCGCCGTGCGCCCGGGGAGCTCCTGCGGACACCGGGAGCGCAGCTCCCCCCTGCGACCTCCGGCAAAAACAGCAGCTGGGAGGGCTCGGGGAGGTCCAGCCTTGAGACTTTAATCTGGAAAGATGACGGCAATTGCTTGTAGCTGCTTAAACGGCCTGCAAAAGCATCTGTTGTAGAGGAAGTGTCTCAGATATAAAGGAACTTCTTTGTTCTTACAGTTTCCACGATCCTGTGGGAGGTGGGTGCCAGAATCACGAACAAAACAATGACATAAGTGGACACTCTCGTCAGGACGCCGAGGAACTAGCTCCTGAAACCTCTATTCCCAGCCCGAGAAGCGGCAGCAAGGAAGATGCCCAGGTGGAGAAGGAATGCCGAGCCGGATCTCCAACTGGCAGTGCTTTAACGGAGCGCCCAGAGCAGCAGCTAAAGGCAAGCGATGCTGCAGTGCCTCAGGAGAAAGGAACTTGCTGCCACACGGTGCTGGCTCAGTCTCACCAAGGAGACAAAAATGCACCCAAAGGTTTATTTGCAAAGGAAGCAGCCGTGCTCGACAGCCCAGAGGATATTCTGCAGGAGAGAGAGACAAATCCGTCCAAAAGGAGACTGGGGTCTGCTGAGGACCAGCGATACCAAGAACTTGCGATGGAGATTGTTGCCAAAGACAGTTCTCTGGTTGATATTCTCATGCCTTACCCAGTGAGAAAAACTGCTCTGGACCTGATGGAGGGTCTTTTTCCTGCTGACGTTTCCATGCCGGATAAATCACACAGAAGAAAGGCAGATGGGCAGCAAGCACAGGGGAACGAGTAAGTAGACTAGAACAATTAACCAGTATTTTAAGGTCTTATGGTGCATGAATATTAAGTATATACTAGTGCTAAGAAGACTTAGTGATTTTTTACACTTGTTTTGTTACTGAAATATTTTAGTTTTCTGATATACGTGTCAAGAAATGAGAGAGAGGCTATGAGTGTGTAATGGGAGAAACCTGGAGTAAACTACACCATGCCAGCAGCATGCAAACAAACAAGCTGCGTGTATGGAAAGCAGGAGAAATAAGCAGGCTGTGCATTAGTAGGTGGGCATTTGTGGTATGAGAAATTTAACCCAATTCTGCCAGGGTAATTTGCTGCTGTTCAGCCAGGCTGTGTGGTTCCCACACCACGCCATTCACAGATTTTGCAGATCCAGGTGTGCAGCAGATTTGTCCACTCCTGAGCCTGTGGGAAGGGGAGCTGGGGCTGCATGTAAGGCCAGGAGCTGGCCTGGGGATCCCTGCTGCTGAAGGTGGCAGGAGACAAAGTCCCTGCTGTGAGATGAGAGAAAGGTGATTCGGAAGTAGAGATGCATAAAACCAAGGACATAACCAGAGAATGGTAGAGGCTGGAAACGATCTCCAAGATCATCTAGTCCAACCTTCAGCCTAGCACTGCCAAGTCCCCATTAAACCACTCACAAAGCACTACATCCACACATTTCCTGAACATCTCTAAGGATGGTGAATCCACAACTTCCCTGGGCGGTTTGTTCCAATGTTTCACAACTTTTTCAGTGATTAAATTTCTCCTAATATCCAACCTAAAGCACCCCTGGTGCAACTTAAAGCCATTTCCTCTGCTGCAATAGGGTCTCCCCTGAGCCTCCTTTTCTCCAGGCTAAACAACCCCCGCTCCCCCAGCACCCCTCAGACCCTTCACCAGCCTCATTGCCCTTCTTTGGAGACGATGTTCATGAACAGAACTCTAAGTGTTTGTCACAGGTGTTTGTTTTCTGTACAAATAGCAGGAAAAGCAATGGAGATGTGCCAGAAGAATGTTCTGAACCTGAACTCAATGCCAAGCAAAGGAGTGACAGCCCCATTTGTAAGGGAAACCAGACCCCGAACCCGAGCGGAGGTGACACAAAGGACCTGGATGACATCACGTGTAAGAAAGTAGGTGGCTGGCCTGCAAAGGAAGCGTTGTTTCTTCACCACCACGACGTTATTCATGTCACATTCATGTACTGTGGGTGCTCCTATTCATGATGTGTATCCCAGTAACAATGTTTCACATACAACTTTGAATCATTTTTAGTTTTTTTTTCAGTAGTAAATTTCCTAGTGAATTGGCAAATTGGTCACAAGCGGTGGTGTTCAAATTCTGCCTGGCTTTACTCAGACCTCTCCTTCCACACACTCACCTTCAGCAGGTTGTTGGGGGTGGCTCTGCAATGAGCCCACAGGTTGGTTATCCCTTTCCTCGCACAGCCAGCTCCCGTGCAGCAGCTGGCTCCAATCTGGTTTCAGTAGCTGTAAAATTCATTACAGCTGGCAGTGTAAATAAGAGGTAAATATACCTCGGAAGGGTAACGTGTAGCTCTGAAGAATTAAATTATTTTTTCCCTGTAGAAACTTGGCCATAACCCCTCTCAGGTAATTATAGTCTGCCTTCCTGAAGTTCCTCCTGCTGTGCGTGTGGTGATATTTTTCGTTGCCCGCTGTTTAACTGCTGCTGCTCTTTATGGTGACGTTGGTTGATTTCCAAAAAAAAGCTGATATCGCTCTCCCACTCTGCTCTCGGGGCCTCTTCCCACAGTAACACCGCTGTATTACACAGCCTTCCCCGCTTGCTTTGCTACTAGGCACTTTGCTCACTGGCATCCACTGAAAAAATCACTTTTTCTGTGCATGTTATAAATGAAATTCCAGTCAGTTCTTGTGTGGTAAGAGGGCTGTGGCTTCACGGTCACGTCTTAGACAAAGCCGTGTGTATACATGTTGTAATCTTTGTTGTAGATTATTTCTGACTCTGGTAGGAAGCTCTCAGAGCTAGGAATTATATCAGCAGTTAAGGCGATTACCAGTAATTTGCTTTTCAGAGGTTGAGAATTAAGTACACCTAGCATGATCTTTCCTTTTTTTGTTTTCCAGAGCTTGAAATTATTTTAAGTCTTAAATTCGCCAAAGATGACATGAGAAAAATCCCTTCTTCATAAACGACACGACTTCCCTTCGGCAATAAGCCTCTTGTGATTTTTTTTTTTTTTCTCCTTTTGCAGCTGGAACTCGTCTCCAGCCTGCGCTCCAAGCTGCAGGCGCTGTGGGAGGACAGGGAGCTCGTCCTCTCAGAAGCCAGCGAGTGCGCCGCGCGTGGCAAGGAGCTGGAGGCCACGGTGCACGACGTCTGCAAGCCCAACGAGTTCGAGCGCTACCTGATGTTCATCGGGGACCTGGAGAAGGTGGTGAGCCTGCTGCTCTGCCTGTCCAGCCGCCTCGCCCGCGTCCAGAACGCCATGAGGAAGATCGACGGCAATACAGATGCGGAGGAGAAGGTGGGTGATGAGAGCACAGGGTGTTTAATTTGTCCAGTCTGTGTTTTTCAAGGTGGGGCTGTGCTCTCACAGCTCTGAACAGGTGGGATTGTACCCGACCTGAGCCAGCCGCTTCTCAGACAGCGTTTGGTACCAGGCAGAGAGGGACTGGGTCTTTTGGTGCCGTTTTGGACAGTTTGGTGCTGGAGAGCCCTCGTGCATGGCCAGCAGCACCTCTGCTCTCGCAGCAGGGCGGTGGCGTGGCAGGAGCAGCAGGACCTGGGGCTGAGCTTTTGAACCCGTGACCGCTCCCTCCGGAGCAGCCCACAACCTGTGCTTCAGAGGTGGTTGTTTTCCCACTGGTAACTGCAGTGTGGTAATTACTGCTGTCAAACCTTATTTCACTTAAAGGGCGCGTCTGAGCTGTAGGGAGCAGGAGGAAGATGTGGTTGTAACTTCAGAGAGGATTTCCTGCAGTTTAACTCAACCAGCCGCTTTTGGTGGAAAATTAGGAATTGTCTCATTCCAACAGGAAATCTTTACAAGTCTGAAATATGTTTTTTTGTTTTTTTGTTTTTTTTTTTGTTTTTTTTCTAGCTGAGTTTATCCTAGGAATCCTGAGTTTCAAGCTGACTTTACCCTAGGAATGACGGTTTCCTGCTGTCCTCACTGCTTTCAGACATGCTTTTATCAAAGCGGTACCTGCTGCTGTTAGGTTTTGTTCAGAAATTAGGATCCCTGGTGTTACTGCTGGGATCCCTGGAGCTGGGCTGCTGCTGACCTTCCGTGCATGTTGTAGAGGTTTGTTGTAGTTGGAGCACAGGGGGCACTGAGAATCCTCCCGTGCAGAGCGATGAGGAGAAGCAGGACCTACCTGCTCTGAAATGTCTGCCAGGTTAACGCAAATAATTCCGGGCAGCACTCCACACCTAACGGACTTTGTGCCTTGTGGTTGGCAGGGGGCTGCCATTTCCGTAGTGTTCTGTTTGTCCTCTTCATGTAAATACATTAAAATCATTTATTCAAGACTTGGAATAACATGCCCGAGAAAGGCGTGTTTACATGCCAATATTTTTTGCAGGTATCCCCCAGTCACTGCAATTGCCCCGGCAGCCTTGCTCTTTGATTCCAGCTGCCGACCTCAGGATGCAGGTGGTGGCAGTTGCTCTGTGCTGTTTGTGGACTTGGTCCTGAAACCAGAGATTTTCCAGCAGGGCTATCCCTATAAAAATCATTACAGCTGAAAGAGAATGAGCTAAAATGTGAAAGGTGTTAAAAGCCCGTAGGACAGGCGAGGCTTGATGCTTGTGGATTTGGGAAAAAGAAATCTTTGATGAACACTTGTCTGCATCACAGTTATTTTAGTACACCTTTAATAGAAGGAACGTGATATTTTTCGTATGGCATTGGCACTCTGGCCACACACAACTCAGAAAATACAAAGAAGTGTGCTTAAAAAACTGCTTAAAGAAGAAAGATGCAGGATACAATCAAATTAGCAGAACGTTAAGTACATTGATTTTTGTCCTGAGGGCAGCATGGAAGAAGTGAGCCTTGATGGGATTTACTGGGAGTCTTTACCTTGCAAGCCACAAGAACGAGTAATTTAATCTAGGAAAAACTCATGTGGAACACAAAGCCCACAAGAGGAAGTAATTAAACTAAATCGAGTGTGGCTTCCAAATTACGATCCAGAGTCTGCCAGGAACGATGAGTTTTCACAGTGTGCTGCTTTGTTTTTTCATCCCGTTAGCAATCGCTGAACGAGCGGCACAAGCTCCTGTCCAGGCAGCGGGAAGATGCAAAAGACCTGAAGGAGAACCTGGACCGCAGGGGCAGAGTGGTCTCCGGCATCCTTGCCAAATACCTGACGGAGCAGCAGCTGCAGGACTACCGGCGCTTTGTGCAGGAGAAGACCTCCTTGCTGATCGAACAGAAGGACCTCGAAGAGCAGATCAAATTTTTCGAGGAACAGTTAGAAAATCTCGAGAAGAGCATCCCCCTCTAATACCCTAGCGGACCGTCCGTTTTTGTACATGGTAATTTGTGACGTTTTCCTGGGAATCCGTGCACGCTGACCGCCCTGGGCTCCCGCTGCTGACCTGTGTGCTGCTGTTAGTGCCCCAGGACTGACAAGTGCTTCGAGGCTCGAGGCACACTCTGGACACGCTTCCCCCCCTTGGAAGGCCAAGTGACAAAATCCTGCGGTGTGTAGCAGGCTGCGTTTTGGAACTGACTGCTAGGATGTCTTATTCCTCTAAATGTGTCGTGTATTTCCCCTTGTCCTCTGTCTGTCTGTTTCCAGATTGACGTGACTGCAATAAAAGAGCAGCACGAGTCTGCACCTCGTGGGTGGGCGAGTGTTTGAAGTGGAAAACCACGCGGGTGTGCAAATCTGAACTGAGATTGAACAAAACCGTAGGGAATGCTACGGATCGTTTCGGTGAAACTCCTGCACTTGTTCCTACTGCTTATGTATGTGACACAGTAAAAATGCATTGCAGTGGAAGAAAATAGTCATTTTCTTAGTAGTTGCCTTCCACAGGTACCTCCTGGCTCTGCGCAGCCCAGGTGGGCTGTCCAGTAGCAGGTTGTCTTATGAGGGCAGAAAAAAAAACGCCAGTAGGTGTTGAAACCATCTTAACAGAACATTTCTGGGAAGGTTAAACTCTGAACTTACTCCTGCACGCTGTGTTTGCAAAGTCCTTGCTATGCTTTTGAAGTGTTTATTTTTCAAGCAACGCCTTTGGGGGCTGTTTTTAAGTAGCTTTCAATTGTCAGCGTGCACAAGGAGTGCCGAGCGTGGGGAAAGCGCTCGGCTGCAGCAAGAGGTAGGTGGGAAGAGCGGAGGAAATAATTCGGTTTCAATGAGGCTTTATGTAATTCCCTTGGCAAAAATCTTTTAAACTAACGTTGTGTTTTGAGTCAAACCAGTGATGTTGCTGTACTTAAAATTTGAGTGATTTTTTTTTAAGGTGTTCAGTGAGAGGAATATTCGGTGTGAGCTGCACACCTCGGTCATGAATGAGGCAACTACGAATCTAACTCAGGTTTCTTCCTTGGTAAAACAGATTTCCCCTGTTCCCTGATGCTAGGTGTTACCAAGAAATGTTTCACTAGCGGTGCCTCTGGGGTCTCCAGCTGCTCTCCCTCTGCCTTCAGAACAAACTGAGGTGGTGTTAGGTGCTTCACGGGGCCCAACAAATAAGGGTTGGCTCTGTGGCTGTGGGACTGATGTACCCTGAACAGGGCTGCAGAGGTGGCTTCAGAGGTACGTCTACCACGCTCACCAAGTGCCGTAAATGTATTTGCAGTAAAGGGTGCAAGGGGATGGTTTAGAACAGAGTGGTTTTGTCCTGCTGGTCTGAGCAAAACGGATTGTGCCGAATGTTGGATGTGCTGATTTCCTGGACACAAAGAACTGCAGCGAGCAGTGCCCCAGCTGTGCAGCTGGGTGGCCATTTGGCTTCAGTTTAGCTCAGCAGAATAAAAAGTTTGAACTCCCTCAGGTGGCTGAAGAATGGGGCAATGTGTCCGTGCCAGCTGACACCACTACAAAATCCAGTCTCTCCTAGACCCATAAAAACGTGTGGTTCCTCTCCTAGCTGAGGGTAACCAACTAGTCGGAAATAAATTGAAGCTGGTACGTGCCTTGAGGTGCAAGGATGGGTCTGCTCCCTTTAGTTTCTCTTGGCTTTTTCCTGCTTGGTGTCATGGAGAAGATTTTTGCTGCTCCTACCACTCTGGCATTCACAAGTATGTTTCGAAGAGCAAAAATTAAAAATAACTTCTACTCCGTTTTGCAAAAAGTCACGGATCTGTGCTCCTTGTTACTTTTTCTGAACTGTGAATTTCAGGCAAAGTGAAAATGATGCAGCAACGAAATTGAAACCTCTTTGCTGGCAAGCAGAAACACTTCCAAGGCACCAGCAGGTCCGGATGTCAGGTGGGTCTCGATTTTGATGCTGATCCTTTGTTATCGATTTGTTTCCAGTGGCCAAGCCCAAGGCAGCGGTGCCAGCTCCTGCTGGAGGGAAGTCGTGTGCAGTCCTGCTGGAACACCGACACGCTGAGATGCAGGCTTGTAAAATCGCAGTCTGATGGGCAAACACAAATGATGATTTAACCTGATCCCATCTTAAGAGCTTTGCAGAGCGTCCTTCCTAACGCATAGGAGCAGCCCTGGGTACTTGTGCTAATGGCCAAAGGCTGCGGTGGCTCAAATTCATGTCTGTTACCTGCGAGGGAGAACTTTTATTGCCTAGAGCCAGAGGGATGAGCAAATACAGCAGGTGTGGGACAGAGCAAGTGGCCAGTGGAAGGAGAACATGCGTTCTGCTCGTTTGGGAGTGCCTTGGCAGCCACTGCGGGAATTTTAGAGGTAGTGGTTCACTTAGGATTTGGTTTAACACCCACTGCAACGTGTGGGAGTCGCTGCTGGATAAGGAGCTGCTGTTTCAGCCTCTCAGGCACTAAATTGAAAGGTTTTTATTATTTTTGTTTCTTTAAACCCTGGCCTCGTTCTCTTCACGGGGGCGTTATGCTGTTGGACTTGTGCGTGCAGAGCTAATTAAGGAAGGGAGGGGTGCAGGGGTTAATGCAAATGTGCTGCAGAAGATGGATCTGGTGCCTGTGAGAGCTGGGCTTAGTAAATGGGAGGATGTTCTCTCTGCTTTGGGGATTCATGGCAACCATCTGAATAAAATTTTAAAAATAAGCTCAGAGCAGCGTTGCAAAGCTCATCTGCACCCTACGGGAGCCCACGGCTCCGTGGAAGGATAGGCAGGCAGTGGGAATCGTGTAGCCTCTGGGCTTAACAAAACGCACCCAAGAAGCAGCTCATGCATTTCCCTGTGAAACAGCAAAAGGCATTAAGGGTTGTGTGAGAGATTCTGAAATGTCACATGAGCCTCGCAGCTGAGTCATCTCATAGATAAATCCACGGAGAGAAAGCACGGGCTGAGCCACAGGCTTGGTTTGGAGAAAAGAGACTGCTGAAATCGTGTGCAAGCAGCCAGGGGTCTTTGTGACAGCCTTCAGCCCCTGGGACGAGCACAGGAGCATCCCACAGCCCCTCAGCATGTAACCCCGTGTGAAGCAGACCCTTGTGACATCCCTGCATGGTGGCAGCTCCTGATGGAGAGGCCCCAGCACCCATTTTGGGGGTCCCGCTGGCTGCCCCCTCCTGCCCGTGAGGTCAAAAGCCCTCCCTGGCTGTTTTTTCCTGGTGGTAGGAGACAAACATTTAGGCACTGCAGTCAGGGACAGAAGCTGAGCCCTGTACAAGGGCTGGATGTGCTTGACGATTTGCTTTGTCTTATAAATTAGTGAAATAAGCCTCGGCCCTGGAATGGCAAGTGAATGTTCCTCATCACGATGCAGAGCTCTGGATCTGCATCGTCCTGCTCTGCCCCTGCTGGCCCACAAAGTGCTGTTCGTGCCCGTGCTACGTGCAGGCCAAGTCACTGCTGTTCATCTCTTCATGAATTTATAGGGTCCCACATTAGCACAAATTAGTGCAATGAGCAAAACCAGCCGTGTTGCCACTTTACTTCAATTGATATGCAAATCAGGAAGCAAATGCACCCAAGGAATGTAGGTCACGGGGGAAATGTGCAGAGCACGAGAAGGGGGGAGCGAGGAGGAGCTCAGGGGGGCTCTCATGGCCCTCCCCTCCCCTCGGTTCATTTTGCAACTCCTGCTGGGTCTGGTGGTGGTTATGGAGGGACTCTGCGGATGGACGTTGGTTTGGTGATAAAGCCAAGACCTTGTAAAGGCTCCTTTGCAGGACAGGGTCAGCATTGCCCAAGGATTTCATGCAACAGCTCTTTGTATTCAATATACTCGTGAGAAGAGAACTGAGACAGGAAAAGTCGACCTGAACCAGCCCACAGCTGCCTTGCCTCATCCTGCTCGAACAGCCCTAGCCTGGAGGACAAAGTCTGGCCTCTCACACAGCCACAGCTCGGAGCTTGTTTGTGAACCTCTTGGGCGCAGATTGTTGGGCTGATGCTCCTCCGGACCTGTTGTGCTGGTGAATGGGCAGAGTTGTAACAAAAATGACCTGAGTCAGGGGCAAACAAACATTAGCTTTGGTGATCCCTGCTGCTAAAGTAAAACCTCCACCGGTTTCGTTTGTGTAGCCACTTCAGGGAGTGTGGAGCGTTCACCGGTTACCGCTGCCTCTGCTGGTGTTGCCTACAAGTCTACAAAATTACCTTGATTTGGATTTAAATACCAACAACTGTGTGCTTTACAGAAGTGAGCAGGGAGATTATCTCCGTATTGTAGCTGGAAAAGGGGGACAGGGCAGGTAGGCAGACAGGTCACCAAGGGAAAACAACCCCTGGCTCCTGATTCCTGGTCCTGTGTTGTATCCGCACCCACCACTTCCAGCTTTAACTCGCTGCCAGCCCTCTCCCACCCTGTACACCGTTTCCACACAGCACAGGCAGAGCCCAGGGGCAAGGGTTTTGTGGTTTTGTGTTTTTATCCTTCCCTGCAATCAGCTTTGATGGTGCAGGAGGCAGCCCCCGGCTCTGGGCAGGGCCACAAGCTCAGGTTTGCCTGCCTGGCTGTCCCCTCGCGGCGCTGCTGGCGTGCTCAGGAAAGCCTCCTGGTTAAACTTCACAACTGCCAGGCCTTCGTGTCAATGTCCCATCATCTTTAGCTGGGTTTGGGCTTCAAGGAGTGAAACGTGAGAAGAAGCTGCTAAGCTGAGGGATTCATGGAGCAGTCTCTCTGCCAAGATACTCCCCTGATTTGCTAAAAATCCCGTACTGTGTCCCCCCACGGTGTCAGCAGCAGCACGTGCCACTGAAACCAGGAAAGCTGAAGGACGGGTTTTACTTCAAACGGAAGACAATCTGTGTTTTTGTAAAAAGGGCTGCTTTTACCTCAACCTGAAGGCGATCTGTGCTTTAGTGAAATGGCAGCGTGTGTTCTCCGCACCTCTGAGTGTGTTTGCACCTGGAGGCACGCAGACAGCACTGGGCGCACTGATCGCAGCCTGCCCCGGCGCTATCTTTTCCTGAATGCCCTCAGCAGGGAGGAGCGAGCTGAGTCACGGCACAGCCTCGTGGGCACAGCCAGGCCCACCCCACCCGCGTGGCACTGCCAGCCTCGGCACCCCCTGGCATCACAGCCCTTGGCCAAGCACCTCCTGGGCACGTGGCGAGGACCAGGGCTCCTCCAGCGCTGCTGGGGGCTCCAGGGGCACGCTGCTTAGTCGTGGAGAGGCCTCCAAGGAGGGAGGAATGCAGAACTTCCTTGATGGGACGTGTTGCAACAGAGCCTTATCGCAGACGTGACTTCTGCTTTCTGCCCCGCCGCAGCAGCTCAGGAGCTTTGAAAGCTTCTCCCTGCTTTGCGAAGGTGAAGTCGTAACCACAGCTTGCAGTGGTTTTCGGGTGTTCTTTTTCTGAACCAAAACACTCCATCCTCACACCTTACCTCTGCCTCAGGTTGTTTTAACTCAAAATTAGCACTAAAAATTCAGCCATGTGCTGTGACTACATGCTTCACCAGACCTATTCATAACAAACCCCCAAATAAGACTGAGTCAATCCAGAGACGGCTTCCAACTCGCACCGAGGCAGCCTCAGTTCTGTGGGCGCCTCAGAGGTAAGGCAAACACACATGCACACTTCCGTGGTTTCAAAAGCTACAGCAGAAAGGTGTTTAATGTCACTAAATTGAGAAAGGATTTTTAAAACAGAGCGACAGACGTTTTTCCTGGAGCTCTGCAGCTCACCCCGCAGTTTCAGATGACCGCACCGGTCACTGCTCACACCACCAGCCACGGAGCAAACAGAACTTTTTTTTTTTTTTAACCCTACTCCAGACATAGAAGTCATGAGGTGCTTGGTCATTAACATTGCGTAACACCTTAATTAGTTCAGTACGGAAGCAGACGGGTGCAGAATAATCCCATTCTCTTCCCAGAGCAGCTGGCTCGGACCCTTCTGCACTCAGCGACCAACGCCAGGACCTCAGGGCCGACGCTGCAGGGAACAAAGGCAGCGCCTGCACGCCCTGCACGGTCCTAGAGTGTTTGGGGGAAGCCAATTACAGACGACAAGAGGAAGCATGAGGCGTAATTCAAGGCTGGAAACAAAAACCAAAATCCACATTCCTGGAGTCGCTGACTCAGAGAGGCAAAGCACGCAAACAAGTGTTTGGGACAGGAACCCAAACACCTGACTGGGACAGCAGCACGGCAAGCACAGAACTTAGTCACCTCTGTCACCTCTGAGCTCTGCAGCTTTGTTGTTAGTTTTAGATGAAAAATGAGGCAGTTTAGCAGACTGTGCAAAGCAACCAAACAGTTCCTCTTAGCTCTGCCTCTTCGTCTCAGGTTAACTTTAGCCACATAATTTAAAAAATGATAACAATCTCATGGCAAACGTGTTGCTCGCAGTTAGCATGCTGTTTGGAGCTACACGTCGTTCTCTCTATATAAAACAATTATAATACAAAAGAAAAGTGAGTTTTAGATCCGTGATTCATGCTGTTGAGATACACGTTAAGAGGTCATGCAGACATCTTATCATGAAACACCCGCTGAACAAAGCCCAATCTCTTTATAAATATTTTCATAAGTAGTCCAAAATCAAAGTTCAGATTTTAAATAAAAAGAATCAGACGTACAAGCCTAACTCTGTTTCCAGTTGGCTACTCACACTGCACAGGATCTGAGTCCTGGTTTTCCACTTCAGTTTTTTGCTATCAAATAACAAAAAGGTTTTCACTCAGATTAAGCGATAGCACTACGGTCAGTTTAAGCATTCACAGTTTTGAGACATGGTTAGTTAGTACCACCTGGTCAAAAAGTCCCTCAGGAAGAGGAAAAATAAAAATAAAAAAGCTAACCTAGGCTTCACACTGAGGTAGACAGGTCAGAGTGACTGAGCAATGAGGGTGTTTTCTTTTTTAACCTCTTAATCTAATAAAATGCTTTAGGCAACAATTAAGACACGTTAGTATTTCTGGTAGTGAGAAATTTCGTTCTGAAAAAAGCACAATTTGAAAATACACAATTTTAAAATAGAAATATTCCTCCTCTGTTACCAAAACATTCAGAAACGTCATAGAAAACTATGCATCTTTCCTCGAACGCGAGCCTGCTAGGTAACAAGCCGTGTTCAAGCAGCCGGCTCCCAGGCTGCTGTTCACAGTGTAAAATCCGCGCTTCTTTACCTTAGTTTGGCTCTTCGGCTGAGGAGCACAGACCAAGGAAGCTGCACCTTAAGCATTTTAACCTGTCTACACAGAGTCCGTGGCCTTCACCAATGCATCAGCACGGCACAAGGACTGTCTGTAACATTCCCTGCGCAGTCGCCTTCCCTCAGGCTTCTGAGAACTGGGTTTCAGCTGGCGGCCTTTGAGCCAGACCCTGTTACTGGCTCACTGGAACTTACTTCTAAGAAGAAAGACACGGAGAGAAGAAATCTAATTTACTTCTTCAAGAGAAGACCAAGGCCCCCAGTCACAGTATTGAACAATTCCGATCCCCAGAAGGCAGTGGCTAGTGGCCAAAGAACAGCTCGGAGACCGGCCGGCGTTTCACAACGACCTCCTCTTGCTCCTCCTCCTCCACCACCTCCGAGAGGGAACAATACGAAGGGAAGCTCCCTCTGGTCTTTGGCTTCCTCCTCGGGCCTGTCGTGGCAGCCAAGAGCTTGTTCAGGGACGAAGGCTTCCTCAAGCCTTTGGTGAGGTCATAGAAAGCCATGTCATCGGATATGACCCCCAGGAACGTGCTGGTGGAGCTCAGGATGGAAGCAGCGATCTTGGTGCTCTTCTTTATGGGCAGGGAGGATCCCCCAGTGATTTCGACGCTGGGGTCCCCCAGCAAGCGCCTGATGGCAATGGAGGCCCCTTCCCTCAAGCACTGGTGCGGCTTTTTCCCACTGTAGTCCCTCAGGTCGGTCTTGGCGTGGTAGCTGCGGACCAGCATGCTGATGACGGTCTCCTGGCCGTGCATGGCGGCGAGGTGGAGCGCCGTGTAGCCGCCGTGCGACCTGGCGTCCACGTCGACGTGCGTGCCCTCCTTCTGCGCCACCTCGATGATGTTCCTCACCATGTCGCAGTTGCCGTTCTTGGCGGCCCAGTGCAGGGCGGTGAAGCCCGAGATGAAGTCCCGCCTGGCCGCCAAGCTGGCGTCGCCCAGCAGCAGCCCGTGGAGCTGCTGGGACCACTGCCCCTCGGCCGCCATCACCAGCCAGCGGTGCTCGGCCTCCTCCAGCGGCACCGCCGCCGGCTCCTCGCTGGCCCGCAGCGTCTTGGGGACCCGCCGCAGGTTGGGTGAGCGGCACCCGGCCTCGTCCTCCTCCGGCAAGGGCGACAAGGCGGCTCCGGGCTCCTTGGGCTGCTCTGGGGCAGCGGCTGGTGACGGCACGCAGCGCACGGGCAGCATGCAGGGCTTGGGCACCGGCTCCCGACGGCTCCCGGACCCGCCGGCGGGCAGGGGCACCCCGCCACCGCCGCTCCTCTGGAAGATGCCACGGAGCTCGGACACGGCACGGGGCGACGGCTGCTCCTCGGGGGGCGACTTCAGCGCCTCGGGGGGCGACGGCTGCTCCTCGGGGGGCGATGGCAGCACCTCGGGGGGCGACGGCAGCGCCTCAAGGGGCGACGGCTGCTCCTCAGGAGGCGATGGCAGCACCTTGGGGGGCGACTTCAGTGCCTCGAGGGGTGACGGCTGCTCCTCGGGGGGTGATGGCAGAACATCGGGGAGTGACTTCAGCGCCTCGGGGGGCAACCACAGTGCTTCGGGGGGCGATGGCTGCTCCTCGAGGGGCGACTGCAGAGCCTCAGGGGGCGACGGCTGCTCCTCGAGGGGTGATGGCAGCTCCTCGGAGGGCGACCTCAGCTCCTCGGGGGGCGATGGCGAGAGCGGGGGCCCGCCGCCGTCCATCGGGACGCCCCCGGGCGGCGGTGGGGGCCGCAGGTGCCTCTTGAGGACGACGAACTTGGCGCCGTCGCGCTCCTTCACCGTGGCCACGGCGTTAACCGAGCGCTTGAAGAGCTCCCGGCGCTCCGCCCGCTCCGCCGCGTCCCCGGCGGCCTCCAGCAGCGGGCGGAAGGCTCCCAGCAGCTCGGCGTTGCGCACCCACCCGCCGCGCTCCCTCAGGAAGCCCAGCACGGCGGCGGGGCTGAGGGCGAGCTCCGCCATCCCGCAGTCGCCACAGGTGGACGAGCCTCCTCCGCCACCGGCCCCCCAGGCGGAGCGAGGCCGCCCTGTGCTGGGAGGAGGCTGCCCGCTGCCCCTCGGCTTCAGGCACCTGCGGCCGCTCCCGCTGAGGTGACCGAGCCGCCCCGCCCGCCTTCCTCCTCCTTCTCCTCCTCCTCCTCCTCAGCCCGGCCCCGCTGTCTCCTCCCCGCGGGGCGGTGCTGGGCTGCGGGCACCGCCCGGCTCCGAGGCCCCGGCGCCAGGTGAGGGGCCCGGCCCCGAGGCTCCGGGGGGGTGGATTTTGGGTTTCTGGGACCCCGGCGCTCCGGGGTAGGCAGGAGGCAGCCCTCGAGCCTTCCCCGGGTCGGTGGGGACCCCCCTCAGCCCGCTCCGCAGGCAGCGCACACGCTGTGTTGGTTTGTTCCTCTTCCAGCTTTCTAAAATGATCATTTTTGGTTCAGTCTCAGCGAGCTTTGGCTAGCAGGCACCCCGCAGGGGCAGCTCTGTGGTGCCCAAAAACCCTTCCTTGTGCTGCTGGCTCACCTGTGAATCCTTTGGGTCAACGTCTCTGACTGAAAATAAGTCAACACTTTGAAATATGTTCATTTTTTTATGATGCTATTTACCGTATCTATTCTCTACGTTTATCTTTTATCGTATCCGCACCACACACGTGTCCACGTGCCAAAACCTTCACAGCATGCCCGCACCTCTGTGTGCATCCGAGGGGAGACACCCCCTCTTTTCATAGAGAGCTGTCTAACTGTGCTGCCGTATCAATTACTTCTGCTAAAGCACTTCTTTTAACATAATTATTGTTCTCAATTCTACCGTTAAAAAACCTCAGACAAATGTCTTTTCCCCAGGGGAAGGAGTAGGACTGAAGACCTGCTGGAGAGATGACGTTCAGCCTGCAAACTTGTTTTCTCCTCGGCTGAGTGTTGCAATTGAGCTCCCGAAATTGATTCCTGAATGACTGAACGGTTTGTCTAGGAAAACAGCAAGAGCGACTGAGCGTGGAATGAGCGGAGTCGGTGTGGCATGAAGACAGATAAAAGTAACTGCACAAGGATGGAGGAGAAAAACAGAAAGGAGGAAAACAGAAAGTAGGTTTTTGTTTTCACCGTCCTGGGGCTTGAATAAAATGGAGCATCAGCCGGTGCTAAAGTCTCCATTTTGAAGGCAATTCAAGGTGCAGTGATCTCCACGCAGCGAACCTCTCTCCTTTCCCATTGGGGCTGACCTCCTTTCTGCCTCTTCGCACCCATTACTGGTGCTGGAGGAGCCCCTTCCTGCAGATTGTTCAGTCTTTGCTTGGCAGCCTTCCTCCTGCTCGCTCCATCTTTGTGCAGGTCTCTGACAAGCTATTTTATCTCTCGCTAACAAGCTGGCATCGAGCCAGTTCCTCAAAATCATTTCGCTGCTCTAATGTTCTTTCACATAATAGCGTGTAATCTTCATGCTGATTGTAGCAATTCAGTATTTCCATGTGAATCGCACACCTTTTATTACTGCCTTTAGATGTGGCATATACAGTAACCTCGCCCTCTGCCGAGGGAGCTGCTAGTGCGTAGTGTTTTGGAGTATTAGCAATGCTTCCTAGCTTACGGCATCCCACAGTTCTGCCTTGCCTACTGTAGAGAGCTAATCGTGAGCAAGCATCCAAAAATTAATTGCTACGCTTTGGTTTCAATGTTGATTTCTTTTCCTTACTGGAATCTGTTGCAGGCATAAGAAAACCTCAGCAGTCCACGATTGCTGCATTGCAAACTTTCAGCCGTACCCTAGGATTATGGCTCATGTCTGCAAATGAGCAAGAGGAGGATGGAAAATAATTCAGAAGAATAGGCTTTTGTGTAAAGCATTTTCTTATGTTACAAATATTTCAGGAGGAGTTGCTCCTGTTGCTTGAGTTGGCTCCAGCACGGCAGGCTCTGTCCTAGGGCTGGCTGTTACGCAGGGGACTGCACGGCCCCGGCAGGATTTCTGTGGGTGCTTGTGGGGAGGTGCTGGGTACTGTGCTTGTGCGGACAGCCCTGAGGAAGGCGTCAGCTCCCTGCACCCCTGTATCCCTTGGGACCCATGAGGGTGCTGCCAGCTCCCCCTGTTTTATCCCCACCCCGAGAGGTTTCCTGCAGAGAGGCCTCCGTGCCCCAGGAAGCCTCTTGCTGTGGCTGAGGTCCCACCACCTCTCTGTGGCCCAGAGTAGGGCTGTTACTGGGGCTGTTCCCCCCTGCAGATCCTGGCATTCTGGCCCCAAAGTGAGAAGGCACGGCCCCAGGAGGCTATGAAGAGGAAGAGGGATGTCTACGAGTGTGTCTCGTGCCGTGCCGAGCACGAACTGGTTCCTCTCGTTTAAGCGCCTTGTTGCGAGGAGCTCCTTCTCCAGGTAATTTTCCAGTGACTCATCCAAGCACCTGCCCCGTGCACGCTCTCCTCGTTCTTTGTGGGCAGGCTGTGCCGTGTGGCTGTGCTCCTTTTCACAGTCTCAGTCAGTGGGCGTGAGGTCTCTTTCCCAATTTCCCTCTCTCCATCCTTTTTGCCAGTGCTGTCCCTTATCTGCCGCTGTCTTTTGGCTGCCCACCTTTCAGGCTGAGTGCCAAGTCCGGGGGATCAGATCCCAGTGAGCTTCTCTTGTTTTACTCAGGGCTGGTCATCCTCTGAGCAGACTGTGCAGCAGAAATTAAGCATTTTGAATGAATTGTATTAATTTACATAATAAATGAGTTTAGAGCATCATGGGCATTATGCTTATCAGTCATCTGGAATTTCCAGCCTTAAAAAAAACATGAGAAGTTTTACCTTCTTTTCTGTGTCACCAAAAACTTATAAAGCAAATATTTTGTGTGGGGCTATTTACGGAATGCTGTGGGCTGCTTCTTAGGAGATTTCAAGCCAACTGTTACATGTCTTGATATTTCTAATTTACTGGCTGGGACAAAAACAACGTACAGAAACCCACGATTAAATCAATTTACTGCTACTTTTTTTAAACACAAATATTGCAGCTTGCTCATTCTGTGTCATAAGCCTTAGAGAGCTGGCCTCTATTTTGCACTGAGAAGTGTTGCCTTTCCCAGGAATAAATTTCACAAACTTTCAAGCTATTGGCATGACAATGTAGTAAATTGCGCAGAGAGGCTGGGGTGTTTTGGCACCCTGTCAGGGGAGGAAGGTAAAGGTTACATGGCTGCAATTAGTCACAGCATGCAAACCTGGGAAATAAAGTGGGAGATCAAGCAAAGCATCCAGTGTTCAGTCCCTGGAGGTGCTCAAGGCCAGGCTGGATGGGGCTTTGAGCAACCTGGTCTGGTGGGAGGTGGAATTAGACGGGCTTTTAGGGCCCTTCCAACCCAAACCATTCTGTGTTTCTGTGATTCAGAGCAAAGTTTTTTCTATTGACACTTCAAAACTGAACGAGGTGGTATCCTAGGCCCTGCTCCTTCCCATGTGGCAGGGCTAGAAGGAAAAGGAGGCGCCACACTGGAAACAAAAGAGGAAGAAAAAGGGAATATATGGGGATAGTCTCGGCTGGATGGCGTGCTGCTGCTGTGCAGGCAGGTGGGGCTTAGGTGGCATTGACTGTGGGTGGGATTTGTCCCCCAAGGCAAGCTTATTTTCCTCTGAAATGAAAGCAGAGCTCCCAGGACAAACAGAATGACAAAGCTCACGATTTTTCAGTTTCTTTGTTGATATTTTCATGTGAAACAAAGAGCATGCATTGTGAAGGGAAATAGCTCTTCCTTTGTTCCTTGGCAAAATGCAGCAACCTTCAATATATAAACAATTGAGCAAAAAGTCTGCGAAGGGGTGGAAAGGGGGAGCGGGAAGAGATGATTATTTGCAGATAAAAGGTATTTTCAGACGAATGAGCAAAGTTCAGCTGTAACTCTAAGACCTCAGTAACCACTTCAAAGGCTCTTTCTCAACAGCAGCCGTTCAAATGCAGCCTTCTGTGCATCTCAGGGTTTGTGTTTATGAAATACTGCTTGTTCCATGCAGATGGTGAAAGGACCCATCCCAAACATCCCCTGTTTTTCAGGTGGTGCCTGTGAACTTGATGGGATCCTGACAGGGTAACGCAAACCTGGCATGAGGTGCAGCGTGGTAATACTGCCCTTCGGCATTAGGAAGCAGGGAAAGTTGGGGTCATTTCCAGCCATTTCTGGGGAAATGGACCTACAGCTCCTGTTGACTTTACTTCAGCTGAGAAAGACAGTACTTCTGTAGGAAATCCTGGTAAGTCCCATGCATTGTCAGTACAGCCAATGAACGTTTAATGAAGTTCTTGGTGGTTGTGCTGCTAGAAGAGTAACTGTGAAACCGTTTGATTTCTAAAATTACCCAGGAGGATGTAATTCAAAATAGTTACCAAAAAGCTACTTCCTCTGGCCTGTGTTGAGAAATGTGAAAGGGTTTGTTTATCTGCACCACCTGGGTCTGAAGATCAAGGATTTTCCTCAGCCCTGAAGGACGCAGCCATCTTCAGAAGGCCTTGGACTTGCTACAGTATTCGTGTGGCAGGAGGATGATCGGTCACTCAGGGAGGCTGCACGTGAAGTAAAAAGGTCTGTGACAGCACCTATTTAACTCCACTTTCGTTGTTTGCACCCAGGTCACCACGTGAAGAACAGCAGCAGCTACTGATCTCCCCACAGCCAGAACTGTGCTGCTGCCGTGCCAGCGGTCACGCAGCGAGGGGCATCTTCCTTCCCTCTCCCTGGTGCAGAGGTGCCAGGGATGCTTTCGTGCCTCTCTGGTCCATTGCATGCTCTGCCTGGGTTCCTCGCTCTGCCCGTAGACAATTCCCAGTCCAACCTAAATTCACCCTGCATTTAGCAGGTACAAATATTCCCCTGAGTTTAGAACCCTTGCAGGAGCACCCAGCTCCACTGCGATATACCTTGAATTCCTGAGTCATTAGGAACAATTTGCATAACAACGGATGTCCTAGCAGTTAAAGGAGCCACTAAAAACTAAAAATTCTCTTGAGACCGTTTTTATGCACCTGGAGCTTTTGAAATTGTTGGAATAACAAGGTGTTTAAAAATAACTCCAAGCTTTTACACCGTGCTTGCCTCTGGCAGAGATCTGCCCTATGCTGGTGGCTTGCTAGCAGACAAAGGCAGGGAGGACTGCAGGTACCAGCACCACAGCCCAACCTGAGAGCCAAGCAGCAGCGGGGCTGTCCCCTGATCTGTTGCAAGGTCTTGGAGTTTCCTTTATGCCTTGAATTCTTGCATCTGGTGTTCAGCAGTGCCCTCTTTAGAGAAGCACAGCATTTTTGCAACTTGTCTTTAACTAGAACAAGGGTATGGATTAGTAGAATTGATTTAGATGTATGCATTCTACTAAGGAAGGACAAAAAAAAAAAAAACCACAGCGTTTCTTAACTGCACCAGATTTATCATATCTCAGAAAGCAGATCACTTGGATAACACATCCTCAGCAATGCTTTGAAATTGCTTCAAGGGAGAAAACAGCCTCTTCCTAATCTACTATTCCTCTAAGTGCTTGCGTTTGGTGACCCTTGCCCTCTCCCTTCAGCTATGTGCATCTAATTTTCATATCCTGTTTTACTCTTCCAGCATAAGCACACTCCCCTTCGGGGCTGAACAGCGCTTCCCAGAGCTCCTGCAGCATGATTTAGGTGGATGCTGAGGAGCCTGGGGAAGATGTAGGGAAATAACATGATCTTGCACACCTGCTGTAACGCCACAACTCAGTGCCTGCTAGGGCAGTGTGGTCTCATTTATTTATATTGTGGTGGGAGCAAGAGACCTTTGGAAAGATTGTAAATAGCTGGTAAGGGAGAAGATGGGAGTTAATATGGAGCGTGGGTCATAGAGTATTATAACGAAGCATAAGTTCTGTTTTAATTTGTTTGCTGAGGTTTGGTTGTCTTTGAATGCTTTGTCCTGCTTTAGGGCACTGCAGGGACTGTGTTTTTGTGGGTGATGAATGGAAAGGAGCTGGGATGTTGTTTATCTTTCCCTTGCCTTCTCTTGCCAAAAACATTGAAATCTGGCAAACCTTTTGAAAGTAATTGGTAAAAGGGCCTTAAGCAAGGTTGCTCACTGTTCCCTAATAATCGGGGTGCTGCTTGAAGCTCTGACTATATCATAATCAAGTAACGGCTGCATTTGTGGCCTTTGTGCAGGATGCTGGAACTCCTGCTGCAGGTGACCTGTATAGATGAGGAGAAATCCTGCAGACAGAGCTGTGCAGGTGAGGTCTCCCTCGTTGGGTCCCTGAGAGGCGGTTACATCCCTTCACCGCTGCTTCCCTCAGTGCTGCGGAGCCTCCTGTGCCCCCCAGGGCTACGCTCTGGTAAGGGCATGGGGGCTGAGCTGGTGGAAAGGGTGAGGAAAGCCTAGGGCCAAACCAGGAGAGCAGACGGGTGAAGGTCTGGTGTCGTGCCCAGCTGCGTGACAGCGAACTTGTGGTGCCGATCAGCTGCTCCCTGGTAGGAGCACTGCACCAGAGGGCACCAGAAAGCAAGAAAAACGCTGCTCTGTGCTAACGGCTTGTGCAGCACCAATGGCCCCGTGGCTTACAAAGGTGAGGGTGCTGGAGCTGGCTTTGTGCTTCCTGCTGGAAGGAGCGACGAGGGAAGCCTGGCAGCCCTCAGGTTTGACTTCACCTTCCTGTACCCAGCGAAACGGCTGCGAGCTCCCAGCCCAGAGCTGAGCTGCTCCAAGCCCAGAGCTCCCAGCCCAGGACTGAAGCTCGGGCATTGCCCCAGTGGGTGACCCCTTCCTGTGGGGCTGTGGTGTGGGGGGCACCTGGGGCCTTCTGGAGGGCTTGGGTGTGCCCTGAGCCTGGGCAGTGCACACATGTGCGTGTAATATTGGTGTGTGTGTGTGTCACATCTGTGTGCGTTACACACCCGTGTGTGTGTCACCCCTGTGTGCCACAGCCGTGCCCACCGTCTGTACCCCTCAGGGCTCCTCCAGCCCCTTCCCCTGGCTGCCCCCCACTGCCAGGAGCCGCCGTCTCGTCCCCTTCCCCTCACGGGGAAGCTCCGCGGCCCGGCCCCGGTCCCCGCTGTGGAGGCTCGGGGCTCTCCCGGGCCTGCCCGAGCCCCGAGCCCCGGCCCCGCGGTACCCGCCGGTGTCCGTGAGGGGGCGGCGGCGGCTCCACGGAGGCTCCCCCCGGTCCCTCCCCGCGTCCCCCCCGGTTCCCCCCGGCCCCGTCCCGCCCCGTCCCGCCCCGGCCGGCTGCGGGGCGTGCCCGGCGGTGGCCATATTGGAGCCATTCCGCCGCCAACACCCGCGGCGGACACAGCCCCGGCCATGGCCGCCACCGAGCTGGAGCGCTTCGCGGTGAGCACTGAGGGGCTGGGGGGGACCGGGGGGGACCGGGGGGGATCGAGGGGGTCCAGCCCGGCCCTGGCTGCCCTCCGGCAGGGTTTGGGCTCCCCCGGTGCTGCGGCTCCTTGCTGCCGGCCGCTGCCCCTGCTCTGCCCGAGCCCTGCTGGGTGCTGAAGTTTCCAGCTCCAGGCTGGGTGTGCGGGGCTGTAGGCGATGTGGGACCCGCAGAGAGGAAAGTTGGCTGTGGGTATGGGGCTGGGGGAGCCGCTGCTGCCAGCCCCCGGGTTTGGGGGATGGAGGTGAGCTCAGCAGCAAAAGGTGGGGGCACCACAGCTGCCCCCCAGTGCAGCCCTTGCTGTGTCCTGTGTCACACTACTGGGAGCCTGCTGGGCTCTACTGGTGCCTGCTCGGGTTTTCTGGGGTGCTGCCAGAGCCTAAATGTTGCCCAGCCTGGGAGAAAATGGGATTGAGTCTTGGGTTCGTTGGTGTGGGTACCTCACCGCCTGGTGTGCTTACGTCAATGCTCTGTCACTTTTTTTTTTTTTAACTAAAAGTTCCCGAAGATGCTTGGCTCCCATCTGAGCACCGAAGTGAAATGGCTGCACTCCAGCGTGAATTCGGTGCCCGGCTCCATTAGGAGAAAATCTGCTTACTTTGTGCAGGGAGCGAGGGTGGCTTTACGGGGATCTGCAGGCTGAGCGCCTCGCTGTTGAGCTCTGCCTTTGGACGTGGTTGCTGCTCTGCCCTGAACCTCGGGCCTGGCAGGAGCAAGGAGAGCAGCATCCTGATCCCATTTGATGTAGGGCAGAGGGCTGTCCCAGCCGCTCTCTTTCCTTCATCCTCCGTGCACGTCTCTGCGCTGCTGCTGCTCCCCCAGCAGAGTGGTGGAGGCCTCGGGATGAAGGTGTTCCGAGCTGTTTGTTCTGTAGGGCTTACAGCTTTCGTGGTGTCACTTCATGGTGCTGTGCCTCTGAGCGTAAAGTCTGAATGGGAATGGTTTGCTACTGCCAAGAACCGATGATAAATTCATTTATTTTTACCAGCTGTTTGTATCTGCAGTGGGAAATAATGTTGAAAAAGCCTCCGCAGGAGGTTTCTGGTGTACAGTAATTCAGGCTATTCAGATTGGTGAAGCTATTTTAAGTGTCCAGCTGACACTGACATCCTGGAATGTAGTGACCCTTAGGTTTGGATAATGTGTTTTGAAAGCTCCCCAGATGCGTGCTGCCCTTGTACAGTCCTCCAGAATGCCTCTGTCTCCAGCACAATCAAGTTCCCTTGAAGTGCTGCTGTTGGAAACGACCAACAAAAGCAAATGAAAGGAAGCTCGCCTATAGAAAGCTGCCTCAGAGGCAGCAGAATCGCGCCAGCGGTGCTCAAGCCAGCCTTTGTTTCTGTGAATGTCCTGCTTGTGAGGGAGGTCGGCTCCGGCCCCTGGAGGCTGAAGTTTTCTGCTGGTCTGCCCCAGGAACGTGACTCACCTTTGCCGTGGTCAGGGCTGGGTCTGCAGGCATCAGTTCTGCATACCCGGGTGTCTTCCTTGCAGCCTCCTCATCACACTCCGACTCACCAACAGCCCCCTTTAAACAGCAAGTAATGACTTTGTGTAATCTGGGCTGTGGGTGAGAGTTTGGGTTAGTTATGAAACACTTCATGTATCATCAAGCTCAGACCTTCTCCGTTGCCTCTTCTGAACAGAACCAGGCTAGCAGAGGCAGGGACAAGCAGCTGGCCTCAGCCTCCACGTTGGGCTGAGGATCAAGGTGATGCTGTACGTTTTGAAGATGTCACAGCTGACTGGTGTGCAGGCTGTGGCTTTGTGCGTGGACGAGGGCTCTGTGACCATCAATGCCCGGTGAGGAGGGCCCGGGATGTGCACACAGCCGTGTGCGAGCTGTGGTCACGGTGCGGGTGCGTTCCTGCCACCCCGAGGTTCCTTCACGTTAGCTCTCGGTCGCTGAGCTTTTAGTGGCCGCCTTACTGAGAAGTGTTAATTCATAGTAGGTCTTGTCAGAAAAACCACTGCTCTGCACAGAGGAGAGATGAATAACGTCTTCCTCACCGGAAAGACAGTGAGATTTGTTCCTTGCAGCAGGCTGCCAGGCGGCTCGGGGTCTGTTTGGCAGCTACGTGTGAGCGTTACCTGCTGGAGAAGCCGATTTACACCCCTGCCTCGTGTCCTGCCCTGACTTTGTGGAGGGAGGGGAAGCTCTGAGCTGCTCAAGTCGTGAGAAACTTCATGCAATTCTGCTGCTGTTTGCTGTGAGCTCCTGGTTTCTCTTTCTGACTGCAAGGCTTAAACCCCTCCGGTGCGTGAGGGGTCAGCGTTAGGTGAAGGACTGTGAGGAGCGGGCTGAGGACAGCTCTGTGTGCTGTGCCAGGGTGGTTGCCAGAAGCCTTGTGGCTGCTGGCCCTAACCCTAGGCGTACATCTTCCTTTAATCAAGCTCTAGAGGGAAATGCTTCCATGACTCAGTTCCAGTGGAAACTGGGGTTTGCTTGGATTTGGGTATTCCTCCCTCCTTGCTTTTTGCCCAGCCGGTGGCACCGTTTGGAAGTTCCAGAGTTAAATTTCCTGTGTACATTTGTTTATTTTCTTCCCCTCGGTTATTTTACCTTTAGCTTTCTGAAGGGTTTTCCCTGGGAAAAATCCAGGTGCTCCCCCATGCAGCGCTGAACAGAAGCGACAGATTTTTCCCCGAGCTGCTGACGTGCGCCAGGAAGCGAGCCCAGCGGGAGCAGCCCTCTCCCTCCGTGCCCTGGCCAGCTCCTCTGCCTGCAGCGTGAGCTTTTTTTGGGAAGGAGGGATGGGGAAACGGGCTTCCATTGGAGCAGGCGAATTGGTGGTTGCCTCTCCAATCCCTGCAGTCCCTCCCCGGGAGGCTCGCCTGTGCTTCTGCAGGAAGCCAGCCCCGACTGCTGAGACCGCAGGCCCAATTAGCTCAACCACAGCCCGCTGCAGCTGAACGCTTATTCTGAGGCTATGCGCTGGGAACAAATGTTGCCCAGAAAGAGATTTTTATAGTTTTTCCTTCCCCGCTGTGGCGAATCCAGAGCATCCCTTCCTCTTGCAGAAGAGATGCAACATGTTGTTCTGCGTGGGAGCTGCTCGGAGCCGCTCGTAATCGCAGCGAGCGCCGAGGCAGTGGGTGGAAGGACGTGAGCTGGCAAATGCTGGGGCTGTGCGTGCCCTCTGCGTCGGCAAAACAAACGAAAGCCCGAAAGAATAACTCTTTCAGGAGGCCGGCACGGCGTCAGGACTCGGCGTCAGTGCTGTGGTGGCAGCTGTCAGCCAGTCCCCAGCGCCGCTGGAAGGCCACAAGCTGCCTAAATATTATCTTCTGTAGGAGAATGCCAGCGCTGTCGCCAGCTGCGGGGAGGGACGCAGCCCCGTCTCCGAGTGCCCCCGCTGTCCCCGCTCGGCTCGAGGCACCAGAGGCAGCGCCCGGTGCCCTCGGTGGCTGCCCTGCTCCTCGTGCTCCTCTCCTTCCCGTGCTGCTTTGGCTCGGAGGCTGGGAGGGGAAGGAGTGGCGTGATGCTGCCGTGGCCTCTCCCGGGTTGTGCAAGAAGCGGAGGAATTTGGGAGGCCACGGGAAGAAGTGCAGGGTGGGGGTGTGCTCAGGAGATTAGCTTGGGTTACCAGCACCTGTCCTCAGCACCTTGCAGGCTGCGGATGGGAGAAGCTGCCCTGCTGGTTTCGGGTTAGCCGCAGTCCTCGGACGTGACCCTGTCCTGCCCCGAGCTGACGCCCATCTGCCTCTTCTTCGCTTCCCCCACGTACCTGGGGCTGCAGCGAGCTCCGAGGTTCGTACCTGAAGCTCGGCGCTCAAATATTCAGGGATTGTAAAAGTGCCGGAGGGGGACTCAAATATTCAGGGAACGTAAAAGTCCCACAGCAGCTCAAGGGAGAAAAATGATCCCGAAACCCAGGGCTCCTCGGTGGTGCTTTCCTTCCAGAGCCTCCCCCCGCTGCAGGCGGCCTTACCCCAGCTCATGGTGTTTGGGTGCCAAAGTGGAGCCAGGAGGGGAGTTGGCACTCCCTGGAGTGGTGTGATGAGGGGATTTTGGGTGCTCCCCAGGTACCTCCCTGCTCAGCGCCCTTGGCCTGCGGCTGGCCGGGCCGTGGGGTCGGGGGTTTGGAGGCAGCGCTCTGTTTAGATGTGCGGATTCCTCTGTGAAGCCAAGAAGCGTCCGTCTCCCACACACGAGGAATTCCTGAGATGTCAGATGGCTCGAGAGAGGTTCCCATGGAGCGCCCTGCCTCAGCCCAGCGCGCAGCTCTGGCTCCCTGTGCCTCGCACAGCCTGGGGAGCGGATCGCAGCGGGGAGCATGAGGTGAGAGTGCCCGCGCTGGATCCCTGCAGGGGGTTTGGGGCCGCCGCCATCCTCCCTGGCTGCTGCCTGAGGTGCTGCCCCAAGCCTGTGCCACCTCCGCGTTATGAGCGTGAGGAAACAGCTCCAGGAATGTCTCCAGGGTCCCTGGGAGGCGAGGAGCCAGTGGGTTCCTGCCAGGGCCAGGACCCATGGGGCAGGCTGCGCCGTGCAGGAGCACTCTCCTTCCTTCCCCTGCCTCTGCAGCTCCTGCTGGGGAACGCAGGTTATGCTGTGGTTTCACAGAGACTGCGTAGCCCCTTCAGCCTGCCTTTTCCCACGTGCCTTTTTCAGGTAGAGGTTTTATTTTATTTTATTTTATTTTCCCATGGCCTCGAGTCTTCAGGCTGAAGCTGCTCTGTGCTAACGCACCGGGAAGCTTCCCGGAGGCTGCGTTAATCGGGTACCTGGCAGGTGGCTTGATAACGTGGTGGCTGTGGTTTAACTCAGAGCTGTGTGCCCGGGGGATGTAAAACTTCTCCTCCTGCTGTTGTCCAGGCAGTGTCCCGAGGAGACTTGTCCAGGGGCTGGGAGCCCTGCTTGGGAGCTGCCGTGGGGTGGTTGCGTAAGGCAAGCAGGGGGGAAAAAGGAGACAGCGGTGACCCCAACTCCTGGGTTCCCATTAGAAGGTCTCTGTTCCCTTGTCTAAAAATATAAAGAATAGTTTTTTATTTTTTTTGTGATCGGGCAATAAATTCTGGAAACGTATGTGGGAATTAGGCATGTTTACTCGCAGTGGTAACTAAAACAAATCATCGCGGGGGCTGATCGCCAGCACGGCCTGTTCAGCAGCTGGGCTGTTACACGGTGGGGATCCGGCCCCTTGTTAACACCCCCCAAAACGGCCCCAAACCTTTTCCATGGCACTTTGTAGGGACAGGTGCTCAATTCCTCTCTTGGCTTTGTCCCACATCTGTTTGTATTTCCCCTGGATGAACCAGGAAAGGTGCCCGCTCCTCTTCCTCATGGTGACAAGGAAACGAACGTGAGCTGGGAGCGCCGCTGGTGAGCACGGGGAAGTCTCCAGGTGGCTACGGAGATGGGGTTGGTCTGTCAGACCTGGCTGATTGAGGAGTTGCATGAAATCAGGAGCCTGAGCACGCTGTGACCAGATAACTTAGAAAAGCAAGGAGCTGGGGCAGCGTGCTGTGCTCCTGGCTGCTTGATTTGGGGGTCCTCTCCGAACAGCCCGGAGGAGAAGCTGGGTTTGTGTGCTGGACGCCGCTTGGCTTTGGGTGGCTCGGGGGGGCTGGAATTCTCAGGCTGCTGGAAAGCTGAACTTTCTCATCCTCTGAGGTCATTGGAGAGGAAATATCTCTCATTTTTCGTTCCACAGTCTCTGCCTTAACCAACTTTCCTCATTCTCGGAGGCTGTGTTCATGTTTGCAAAGCACCGTGCGCGTAATGCCCGCAAAGCCTCCTTGGCTCCTTCGTGAGCTCTCATCCAGGGCTTCTGCGACAGGGCAAAATGCAGGTTTCATCCTTCCTTAATTAAGAAAGCCCTCCCAATAAATTAATTACTCCACAGGTGTTTTAGGAAAATGGTTAAAAAACAGACTATGGGAAGGAAACACGTGGAATTTTGCTTTTAGTAGAAAAAACTGGAGAGGAGTTTCAGCCAGAAGCAGTCAGTTTGTTTGCAGGGAATTCCATCGATGTTGCCTTCACAGGTTGTGGCTGTGTCATCTCGGATGCTGCTGTGTAAGGGAGAACGAGGAGCTGTGTGCTGCCTTCACACCCAGCGCTGGAAGACGGAGCTGGTGTGTTCAGCCCGTGCCAAGTCGTGTGGCTCTGGAGGACTTTGGTTTTGCTTCTGGAAGGCAGGCAGGCTGCTGAGGCTGAGGTGAGGCTGAAGGCAGTGCCTGCAGCTGGGCTGGCTGCTCACAGGTGCTGGAGGGAGCCCCATTACCTGGCTGCTGCCATCAGGATGAGGTGTTCCTAGAAATCGAGACTCCATCCTGGCACCGGGAGCTTGGATACAGAGAAGGAGTCAAGGAGCTTGCCCGAGGAGTGCTTTCCTCAGGAGGAATTTTGCTTTCTGCTTTGACTTCCTGACTGCCTTCCCGTGGGTAGGTGAGCACAGCGTGTTCAGCACGCTGCCCTTCTCCATGCACAGCGGTGCCTGTGTTGTCCTGCAGCCAGCTTGGGACACACGGGGTATTTGAAACACTGGCACTGCTCCGGGGCTCGTTTTGTTTCCTCCAGGATGCCGAGCACTGCTGCCCACGCTGCCCTCTGGGCTCCTGCATCTCCCTCGAGAACGGGACCAAAAGCTTGCAAGGAAAACATCTCCTCGGGCAGGGTAACCTTGAGTTAGCCCTGAGAGGAAAACCTCAGATTTTGAGTCTCCAGCCTCTGTGCTGTTTTATGGGGCACGTCTTGGTGGTGGCTCCATATCTGGGTTCTCCAGCGAGGTTTTCACCCGCCTGGAGTGCAGCTGGGAGCACGAATAAAGGCTCGAGTGTCTGGGAAAATTCCTGGCATTCCTAGCGGAGCGGTTTAAAGGGGGGCTGGCGATTGTTTTCGTCAGCAGGAGCTTTTCGCTGGGGGACTGCACTGAACTGGAGCTCCTGGTTGTGAGCACACAGCAGCTGGAGGGGCCTGCCCGCAGCCCTGTGGGTGTGCTGTGGTGTGCAAGGCGTTGGGAAAGAGCAGCATGTGAAGGGCCCTGGGGTTCCCCTGCCACCGACGGAGTGTCAGGCATCAGTGTCATGGCTTAGGATTCTGTAGGGCTGCCACGGTGAGGAAAATGCTCTTGCCCTCCCCGCACAGACCCAGCGAAGGCAGAGCTGCACACCCATCTGAGGTTGGGCCAGCAGGATGGACTGGAGTGGAAGGTAGTGGAGAAACTCAGCCACCGCCGGCTGCCACTGTCAGAAAGGTGGTAAACCAGCATAATAAATCATCATAATAAATCAGCATCACCCCTCATATCTAAACTTCTCGCCCTGTTTTTCTTCCCCCTCATTTCCCCAGCTGGTTACCAAGTGCTCCACAGTGAGGGTCTGGAATCTTAAGCACGTGCTTAAGACCAGCTGAGGGCTGTCAGGCTGGGGTCAGGTGCTTGCACTCAGCAAATCTGCCCAGGACTGGTGGTGTTGGTGTGCAGAGTTCACCGAAGAGGTGCCGAGCTCTCTGCTGATGAGCCGAGCTGCAGGTGTGCTCCCTTTCACCTTCAGGACCACGGACCAAGCTCACACTTGCTGCATGTGTAAGGCAGATGGTATTTAAGTGTGAGATCTATTCTGAATGCTGTAGAGAGCACCTGGGGCTGGGCTGGGATCTGCGGAAGGGGTGAGTGCCTCGCCGGGTGCTTTGCACTCATCCAGAAACCGGGCCGAGCCCCAGGGAGTGCCTGCTGGCACCGGGACGCGGGGTTTGGCTTCTGACACTGTTTGCCCAGAGGCCTGGAGGTGAGTGCTCGGTGACTCAGTTCACTCGTGGCATGTGGGTACAGCTGGGATTTGGCTAAATCCACACGTTTCACGCGCTGCTGTGCTGCTGCTCCTGGGCTGGGAAGCAAGGAGGTGCGGGGTTATTTTATTCCTCGGGGTGGGAGCCAGGAGTTGCACTCCGTTCAGGTGTTAGCTGGCAAACACTGCAGGTTGTAGTTTTCCCTCTTGGTTTTACGGAGCTGTTCGCAAGCTGCTCACACAGAGCCTGCTGTGGCAGGGGCGAGGATTTACAACTCCCTCGTGCCAAATTCGTACTTTAAAAAATAAATAGTTTTATCGCCACTCGTGATTGTGGTGCTCACTTACGCTTTGGCTCATAAATGTGCCTTTACCTGCGCCCTTCAGGAGGTCAGAGCCCTGGGGGCTGTCACAGGCAGCAAACACGAGCGCATGGTCACCAAAGAACACTTCTTGTTGAGGTTAATTCAGGAGTGATGCTTCTTATTTAAAAAAAAAAAAAGATTTTATTTCTTAAACAGCCAATTTCAGCAAGGTCTTTCGTGCCCAAGTTTCAGCCTGCTCGTGCTGCTCCTGGCAGGAGAGCAAGGAGAAGGAGGGCAGCGCATCCACCAGCAGTCAGCGTCTCCAGGAGGACGGCGTGCTGAGCGCGGAGCTGGTGGGCTGTGTGGGCAGCAGGAGAGCCGCTGTTCCCGGGAGCAGTCCTTGAAAAATGTAACAGTGCAGAATGAAACTGCTGCTAATTTGGAGGTGAAGCAGGAAAACTGTGATGGGGTTGATTTTTGTATTTCTGAAGCGTTGTTGGCATGTTGGTGGCTGCTGCAGGCTGCGCCCCTGCTTGCGTTGCTTGAATCAGTGCCTCTTCCACGAAGAGCCTGGTTTGTACGTGATCACTGCACCGACACCTTGCAGGGCCGTGGATTTGGAATCGTGGCAATGGGGCTTTCTGGTTTCTCTGCTGCCTCCTCTCGCCTCCCTTGCATTGAGGGGTGGATAGATTGTGTTTGGGGATGTGGCTGGTGGCCAGCTGCCTGTGGCTGTGGGTAAAACCCTGGCAGCTCCCATCACGGGATCCCCTGGTGACCGGGAGGTGGTGTTCGGGGCTGCAGGGGCCGTTCCTGGTGGAAAACTGCGCTCAGAGCATCACGAGCCCTTAATTAACCACGCTGCAAAATGACCACGTGGGCTTCAGGGAAGCTCGGCTGCCTCTCGGTTGTCTGCAGCCCCAGGATGGGCTCTGCTGCCCGGTCAGAAGTGGGAGAGCGACTGTCCTGGCTGGGAGATGAGGCATCTGGAGCTCTTTGGAGGCTGCAGAGCCCAGTGTGAGCGGGGAGGGCAGGGCTGTGCCTCTGTGTGGCTCCTGCCAGGCTGTGCTGCGTAATTCTTGTGCCACGTATCCCTTGTGCCTGCTTCTGCCCTGGCCTCCTGCCCCTGCTGCGGGCAGGGGAGGTGAGCACACGGCTGGCCTGGCCCTCAGCAAACAGGGAGAAAGTTCCAGTGTAATTCTCAGCTTGTTTCAAAACACACCAAAACAATTCACACTGCTGCCTGACTGCTGCCCTCGTTATGGCAGCGTTCATGTTCTGGGTTGATTGCAGACGCCGAGCCTTGCAGGCTGGCTGCATCTGCTGGCAGGAATTCAGTTCTGAGCCTGACCTTGATGTTTTTATTAGCAGGTGAGCTGTGCCGGGCTGTCCTGGAGCAGGGCTGGGCGAGCAGGAGCTGCCCGAAGGGGCCGGTGGTCCCGTCCTGGTGCTGCAGGAGGGGGCTGTGGGTGGGCTCCGCTCTGCACCAGGTAGATGCAGCACACAGCTCTGCACAGAACTGCTCCTGTTCCCTGTGCTCGTGTGCTTCCTGGGTTGGATGGGAAGAGCAAACAGAGAGAACCTCTCCCGTTTTCTCTTCCTTACCCCATTACCCTGCAGTCGCTGCTGCCGTTGTTTGCCCTAGCGCAGCAGCAGCCTTGAGTGACAGCCGAGCTGCGGGCAGAGCACATGGGGTTTGGTTTTGGGATCGGCAGCACCTTGGACTCGATCCAGCTTGTCGCTGCCTACAGGAACCAAAGGAAGCCGTGCGTTTCAAGGTCACCGGCAGAAACCCTTCCCCAAGCTCTGGCTCGCTGGTGCGCTCACTTGGCGAGCCAGTGAGCCCCTTGGGGTAAGTGCACCCCTGTCCCACAGCAACAAAACACTGAAAAGAAGAGGAAAAGACGGCCTGTGCAAATATATTTGGGATCTCTCTGAAGCACGACCGAGTTTTTGGTGCCGCTGTGCCTTGCTGGAGCCTGCTTTAGGAGCTGGAGCGGCGCTGCCTGTTGCCTGGAAACCTTCCTGCAAGCCGCAGCACTCAGCACCAGCAGAGCAGCATCGTGGGCCTCCTTCCCAAAACGGCATCGCAGGCTCTGTGCTGGGCTCTGCTCCTGTTTGCTATCTGGAAGAAAAAGAAGCAAGGTGTCGTGGTCCAACTGCGTGATTTGCCTTGGAGCGAGCTGCTCGCTGTGGTGGCGCTCGGGGCAGAGCAGGGAGCTGGGTGCCTTGACCCAGAGGGGCAGAGCTGGGGGGTTCCTGGGCCTGGGGAGCCCTTCTCAAGTCACTGAGCGTTTGGCTGAGCCCTTGGCCACCTCGAAACCTCAGCTGACACACTCTCTGCCACAGGAAGCCTTGAAACGATCGCTGTTTCCGTGTAGTTACGAGCGCATCGATCCTGCCGGCACGGCGCAGGATCCTGCGGGAGGCCGCCCGCAGCTCGGCGCTGGCTGTCCAGGGAGTCCCGAGGGACAGAGCTGGGCTAAAACCCTCTGCCAGCTGGTAACAAGCGAAGCAGGAAGCCAGGGGGGTTGTGTGTCGGGCACAGGAGCTGCTTCGGCTGTTTACAAGTGGTTCTTGTGATTTAAACAGTTTGTTTAACAAAACCGAGAGATAAAGGAGGCTCTGACTCAAGATGAGGTGGAGAGGTTCCTGATTTGTTTGAGAGTCTCATTGCAGACCCAGGGAGATGCACATCGCTTATTAGGTCACTTTTGCTTTCCTCTTGAATTAATTTAAAGTCTGCCAGCCAGCCAGGGCTCTCCTCGGGACGTGCTCTGCAGCCCCGTGGTCCGGGGCTGGGTTTGGCAGGGACACGGAACAACTTGAGCCAAGTGAAGGACAGATACATCTTCTGTCCCCATCTTTTCCTGTCTGTGGGTGGTTAAGGTCCTTCTGCGGGGTGATTGTGGTTGGGGCATCCCCCGAAACCATCCCGGTGAAGCCCTGGGGACGCGTTTGGCTCCTGGTGAAACAGGAGTGAGCGGAGAGCAGCCTGAGCCGAGGTGGCCCAGCAGCCTGGTGGTGCCTGCCCCATCCCTGCAGCACCACAGCTGCGTTCTGACAGCCTTTGCCTTCTGCTCGATGGCTTTCTGCTGTTTGCTTGGGGTTTTTTTGGTTGGTGGTTGTTATTTGGGACTTTTGGAGCAGTGCATTGGAGTGGCATTGACTGCAGAACCCGTGTGGTTCCCTGGTACCTCTGTGCGCCTGGCGGGCCGTCCCTGGCTGGTCTCGCTGGGCACTGACCCTGGTTGTTTCTAAGCCAAGCTTCTCGTACAGGTGATCGGCTTCATCCCCCTCTGGGGGAGGGAGGAGACAGAAGGAGACACAAAGTGCGTGTGGGGGAGGCAGGAACAGGAACAGCAGAGCAGCAGTGGAAAACGGCGCGGTCACAGATGGCAGAGCCAGAGGGTTCCTCGGCCTGCGCCGAGCAAACAGAAGCACACGGCTTGGGGCAGCAGCGAAGGAAAAAGGATCAGGGAGTCAGGGGAAAGGCAGAGCTGGTCTGGCTGAATTCTGTGCTGCAGGACTTAAAATAAAAGGCGAGGAGGGGGGGGAGCAGCAGCAATAAAACGCAGTGGGGGCATTTCCCTCATTAACCACCCCCAGCTGCATGGAGCAGGGACTCGTGCTAATATTTACTTTGCTTTGTAGCCCGGTAGCGTGGCTCTTTCTCTCTGAGGCAATTCCCCAGTAAGAGCAGTGCTCTCCCCTCTCCTTTCTTTTGTTGGTGGCTGTCAGAGGGTTTGAGATAAAGCACAGGGTGCTGTGGGCAGTGTTGGGGTCTGGGCAGTGCCTCTGGGGTCTGGGCAGTGCCTCTTCCTTGGCCGTGGTGCTTCCCCTCGGGTCTCCGTCCCTGCAGCTCTGCTAATCTGTCTTTTTCTCCCTGCCAGAATGAAGAGAAGAGGAACCTTTCCCTGGGGGGCCATGTGGGCTTCGACAGCCTCCCGGATCAGCTGGTCAGCAAGTCCGTCACGCAGGGCTTCAGCTTCAACATCCTCTGCGTGGGTGAGCACAGCCCTGCGGGGACAGGGCTCAGCTGGTGGCCTCGGGAGGCTGGGCTGTGTTGGAGGAGCCCTGCTGGGACACAGCCTCGGCAGTGACTTAGGGAGAGGTTGGGGAAAGACTTTAACATCTCCTTTCTGCCTTCAGTGAGGGAAAGGGGCAGGAGGCATGTGGAGAGCTGGCCAGCTCTGCATCGCAGCGGGGCTGCCAGCACAGGCACAAAAAGAGGCAGGGAGGTGCAGGGGACGTGGCTGAGCCTCGTGGGTCAGACCAGAAGAGCTCCTGGAGGTGCTGAGGGTTGGTCTTTGCTGTCGGTGGCAATAGGAAGGGCTAAGGGAAGGCAGCACGTGGTGGTGTTCAGTCAATGCTGCCCTGGCAGCATGGTGGAGGCAGTCCCAGCCCCGCTGGCTAAAGGCAGAGCTTCTCAGAGGGCAGAGGAAGAGCTGCACAGCTGGCTTTGGTGTAGCTGCTGTGTGGAGGGAGGGGGAAAGGGCTGCAGCAGGACGGGGTTTAGTCCTTTGACACATTACCTGTGTGTGTTGGACCCCAGGATTAGGGGTGTGGAAGAACTGTGAGTGAGACTGGGGGCAGTCAAACCCAAAGCCTCAAAAAACTCTGCTAGAGCTGTGCTCTCCAGCTTCTGTGGTGCAAAGTCAGCATCGATGGAGGGGAAAAGTTGTGTGTTTGTTTGCTCTCTGGTCTTCAGTGGGGAGATGAGACCGCAGTGCTCCGTGTTGGCTTTGCATTAAGGCTGGGAGGCCTTCGAGACTGCAGCTGCCTTTGGACAATTGTCTGGTCACCTGCAGCTTGTTGCAACCTTTCCCAGTTCTGCTCTGTAATTAATCCTCCTCGAAGTACCCAGGAGCTGATAACTTCTCCTCCCTAGGCGAGACGGGCATTGGGAAGTCCACGCTGATGAACACCCTTTTCAACACCACGTTTGAGACGGAGGAAGCCAGCCACTATGAGAGCGCTGTTCGCCTGCGGCCGCGCACCTACGACCTGCAGGAGAGCAACGTGCACCTGAAGCTCACCATCGTGGATGCGGTTGGATTCGGGGACCAGATCAATAAAGACGAAAGGCAGGTCTCGTGCCATCTGCTTGGCATTTCTGGGCTCACCTCTGATGCTTAGGCACGAACTGTACCTGTTTGCAGTGCAGCAGGGGAGGTGTCTGTGTTTGTGTTAACGCAGCAGCTCCCTGCAGTGCCTCTGGCGCTGGGGACTGGGTGCAGAGCGAGCTGGGTGAGGAGCTAAAGGGACAGGGGAGCTTGCAGGAGGTGTTTCCAGCAGAGAACGATGTCTTCCAGGAGTGGGAGCAGTTAACAAGCTGTCCTCAGCACACGGCTGGGAATTATCTGTTCTGGCAAGGGTTGGTGGCTCTGGATCTGTCTTGTTTAATTACACAGACATCTTGTTCAGGCCCCAGGTAGAGGCTTTCTGGGACTCCAAGGTCTCTCCATGGTCATCTGGCATTGCTACAGCCAGATGGCTCAGCCCTGAGAGCTGTGCAGAGCCTGATGTGGGGATGTAGCTGTCTTTTCGTGCTCCACTGTCCTCAGACTTTGCAGTGCAGCCTCAGCAACCTTTGGATTATAAGGTCTGTGTGTAAGTGCCACTTCTCTTGTTATAAAGCTAAATTATTGGAGTCTTATAGCCATTTTAAATGGCATCATGATGTGTCTAGGAGAACTCCTGAAGTCTTCAGGCTGCTTCATTGTGAGCTGCAGTATCTGGGTTGCTAATGGTATGGTTTTAGTTACAGGCCGATCGTTGAGTACATTGATACGCAGTTTGAAAACTATTTGCAAGAAGAGCTGAAAATCCGCCGTTCCCTCTTCAACTACCACGACACGAGGATTCACGTCTGCCTGTACTTCATCACACCCACCGGGCACTCGCTCAAGTCCTTGGACCTGGTGACGATGAAGAAGCTGGATAGCAAGGTAACGAGCTGCGGGCTGCGCTGTCCGTTTCTGGAGGCGGGGGGATTTCTGCCAACATTAATTGTCATCTGGAAGGCTCTGCTCGAGTGCTGGACTCTTTCCTGCACGTTAGCTAAGCAGTTTTTAGGACTTTGGTAAAACTTAGCCTGGTGTTTGCTGAAGTCTTTTGTTTTCTCACCGGCTTTCTTGAAAAACAGCAGGTGGAAAACTGTTTTCAAGCAAGCTGGAGTGTCTGTCACTGGAATAACTTCACCCAGATCAATTCATTTTTATTAAAGCTATCAACTGCATCTCTAACTCCTCTTTAAAGGAGTATAGCTAAGGATGCATTCCAGCTCCTACGGTTGAATTATGGAAACTGCAGAGCCACCTCTGCTGTCCTGATGCTCTCTCTGGGGGAGAGGGGCTGGAAGCAGCCGGGCAGTGAGCTTCCCAAGGCAGTGGCTGTACAGAGGAGATGGGCTGAGGAGCAGCATCAGCTGTGCATGGTGGTGTGTGTGTGAGGGGCTGGAAGTGCCAAACGATCTGTTAGGAGATGAGAATATCTTATGGAATTATAAATGCGGAGAGAAACTCTCAAGGTCATCAGCGTCCTGGAAGTGGGTTGTGAGAGGGGCTGGCTGGGGTCATTCCTTTGTGCATAAATGATGTCTGGGGGCAGTGGGTTACTTAACTGGCTGCTGGTATGCCTGCAGCTCACAGGAGCTTTCTGACACAGTTCTGGTTGTCCTAGCTGACTTCCAGGGAGCCGCAGGAAGGCTTCAAAGGTCACTAGTGACAGCAGCATCTCTTCCATCTTAGCAAGAATTTCCTGTCTCTAAGAGCAGCACTCAGCAGCGCCGTGGTTCCTCAGATGGCAGGCACCGATCAGCTCACACAGAGGGCAGATGAGGCAGCCGGGACCCTGCAGGAAGTGGGGATGCCCTGAATTGTATCTAGGGAACATGCTCTTCTCTGGCTCTTGTCCACGTGCAGCTCTATTGGACTTTCCTGGTGGGAAGAGTTCCCCGTGGCAGGGTCCCTGCTGCTTGCCCTCGCCTCCCGGGGCAGCTGGCCTACTTTTCCTTGGCCCCACTCCAGAGCAGGCACTGGCTTCCCACCCCAGTTGGCCTGTTTGTAACCACAGGGCCCGTTACTCTGCCTGCTGCAGGAATCCGAAAACTTTCCCTTAATAAACTCTGTCTCTTGGCGTCGTGCCAGCATGACATGTTCCCAGAAATATGTTTGGAAGAAGGTTTTTTTTCACGATTCCCGTTGGTGCTGGTGGTCCCACAACGCTTCTCTCTTCCTTCCCTCCTGCAGTCCCTGCTTCTCCCATCTCCTGGCTGGCTTTAACGGGGTCCTTGCTTAGTTCCAGAATAAATCCTTTGTGCTTGTGAAGAGGTGGGAACTCTGTGCACACACAAGCTTTTATATTTCTAAATTTCCACTGAAGTCGTTGTCTCCGAAGTCGCTTTGTCCATTTGCTCCCAATTTCTGGACTTTGTGGCGTGGCCTCACACAAGGATGCACAACAAAACAAGGAGGTAGAGCCATTGATCTCCTGTGCATGTCAGGGCTTTGGTGCATTTCTCCAGCAGTCCTCCCAGGATTTGTGTGCTTCCAGGCACTCCTGGAGGATCGGGGCCTGGCAGCCCATGCCCTTACCAGTATCCATGACCCATTTGTGCTGGGAGGCCAGCGTGCGTGCAGTGTGTGCAGCTGGGGCACGCTGCCACACCTCTGCCTTGTGTGAGCACTCCTGGACCTGGCTTTCTTCTTGGGAAGCTTTGCGTGGCTGCTGGCCTCTGCCTTACAGCTGGAGAGTGGGGAACACGGAGGCAAGAAGTATAGGGGAGGCTTTGCTCTGCTGGGTCAGGAGGGTTGTGCAGGGACCTGGCTCAGCGACACCTTCCCTGCTGCTCACCGGTGGCTGGCATCAGCTGTGGGGCAGGCTCTGGAATGTGCTGGGTCTGTAGGGAGCCTTGCTTAAAGCATAAAATTTACAAAATCCCTCCTGGGGAAAGCTGTTTTCTAGACAGAATCTCCCATTGTGCTGTGCTACGCTATTTGTTGGGCTGAGCTCAGGGCCAGCTGTTGCAGGGGGGATTTCCTTACAGCCAGAGGCACCTCCAGAGCTGGTGCTGGGGAGATGGGGAGTGGTGGGGCTGGCTGCTGGGCAGAAACTGCGTGTGACCTGGCCAGGGGTTAGCTTCCCACCGGGCTTAACCTGGGAAAAGGAGGGGGAAAATAATACAAAGAAAATTGCATCGGTATCAGACAAAAAGGTGATTTATTGATTTATTTTAACCACATCCCTGTCTGGGAAGCGATGGCCTAACTGTGTGCTGCTGTGGGCATCCTGGGGCTCCCTGTTGGCTGTCCCTGCAGGGTTTGCAGCCTACATCTGCTCTCACGAGCTGTGGCTAATTGCTGCTCCTTTGTGAGCTGACACGTCCTAGGAGGGTCAGCAGCCAGTGACAGCACCTCGGGGCCAGCTGTGCCTCTGCTGCGTGGCTCCTGGGTGGCATCTGGCTGCTGTCCTTGGTGGGGCTTGCGTCTGGGAACGCTTCGGAGATAGGGAAAAACCCCGTTTTATTTCACAGGGTGGAAATGCATATGGTCTTGCTATATTAGGGAAAAATAATTTTCTGTCAACTTACTTATTTGGGCACATTCTTGTAGGTTTTATTTTTGGAGCTGAGCAGCGGCTCTGTGGTCAGCGAGAGCCGGGGAGGAGGCGCGCTCGGGGTGCGTGGAGCTCGCTGTCTCAGCTGAAGCACAGACTTCCTCTGGCCCTAAATTCCAGCCAAGATGGCTAGCACGTGGACTGACAGTCGTGCAGGCACTGCGCCTGGTTCAGTCGGATGACAACCCACTAATTAATGTAATGATTTTGATACTAGGTGGTTAAATGGAGCATAGTGCTCTTCCACTGCGAGATATTCGGGTGCTGCTCTGGGATTTTGCCTGCAACAAAAGGTAAAGATTCTGTAGGAGTAAGAGTGGAGGCAGAAACCTCCTGTGGTTCTGGCATTACTTTTTTACTGGCTTTTTAAAGCCTGTTGAAGAAGGAAAGGAGAGGTGGCTTTCACCTCTAGCTAGCTGTATGTTGGCTTGTGTGGCACTAACATGGTGAGCCATGGACTGTGGCCTTTGCACAGACGTGATCACCCTCCTAGAGCACTTTCTGCACAGCCCTTTTGAGTCCTCTCCCCCTTTTATAAAGGGATGAGCTCAGTCTGGCCTTAGACAGCCTTTTGGGTGTCAGTGCTCAAAAGCAGAGAAAGGAAAACAGCAAGATAATTATATGTTGTTCCACTTGGTAACCAGGGGATTTCAGCTTGGGGATTCCCAAGACGTGTGTGAAATTAAAAGAAAAACATTATATATATATCTATAAATAAATAAAATAAATGAAGTTGCAAGGGAAGAAGAGGGAAGCACAGAAGTACCCCTAAATGCCCTGGAGGTCTCAACAGTCCTGGAAAGCTGGCGTTGAGCTGGAAGAAGGTAGCATGGTTGGTGTAGCTGCATTCCTGGTAGGTCCTGATGTCTCTCTCTCTATTTCAGAGCAGCTGCACGCATTTTATCAGGTGTCAGGAAAAGACAGAACGATCCAGGACAAATTTAGCTGAAAAAAAAATCAGCCTACTGCGAATCTTTTGCCGCTAATTAATTGTTGGCATTTGTTTCGGTGTTGGCTATTGATTACTGGAAATGCAACAGCTTGCCAAAGCCCTTTTGGGGTTTGAACTCCGCAGCAGCACATCCTGATGGACTTGCCTTCTGAAAGGGTGAGGAACGTGGTTAAAGGGACCCAACCCAGCTTTGTTTTTTTACTTTGGGGAAGAAGAAGGGGGGGGTAGGCTGGCAGAAAATGGCCTGATCCTGCCCTTGGTGCTCCTTTGTCAGTGTGCCTAGCGGGAAGGGCTGCACACAGCGGCTCCCTGGCAGTGTCTTTCCCCTGCAGGTGGTGCTGAGCAGGGGCTGGGTGAGCCCTGAGCAGTTTGATGTGGGTCTGGGCTGCCTCTGCTAGCAGGTCAGTGAGACCCAGCTGTGGTCACGGCCCCTTCTGCCTTGGTAATGAGGGCAGCTACCCGCTGAGGAGTGCGGGGAGACCTGCAAACCTTGTTCTGTGGCTCTCAGGCCCTTGGCAAATGAGGCCAGATCGGTAGCTGGGGATAAAAAAAACACAAGTTTCATCTTCTCAGCGTGAGAGTAGCGAGGCTTCGTTGCACACAGGAGGTTCTGGGGCCACGTGGCATCCTGAAGGTGTACCTGAGGCCGTAGCTGAGGTCGTACCGCTGAGCTGGGGACATGGCTGGGACCCAGCTGCTGGAGAGGGAACGCTGCTGGGACACCGAGCACGTGGAGGTGGCTCTCTTTTGGGACAAGTGAGCGCACGGTGTGCAGTGAGCACTGAACCAGAGGGGGAGAAAAAGCAATGGGAAAGCAGCATGCTGCAGGGAGAGCCTGAGCTGGGCAGGGAAGGGAAGGGAAGGGTCACTGATGGCAATGGGCACCCAGCGGCTGCTCTGAGTTGCTGCTCGGCAGGACAAAAAGCGTGGGCTGTGGGGAGGTGCTAGGTGGCAGAGCAGCCTGCTGCCTTCTCAATGCCTGAGTTTTACTGCTCCCAGCCTGGCTGCTGGTCAGGCAGGCGAGTTTTGTTGTTGTTTGTTTAAGCAGGGGGTGCAGTGCTGCACTTGGCTGTTCTGAGCCCGGCAGGGTTTATTTAGCAGGCTCCCGTGGCAGATACTGCCCTGCTGGGGCTCCGCAGCACAGAAGATGTGGGACACGGCCCCGGGGGGATGTCTCCAGCCCGCAGCTCGCAGGCAGCTTTGTGAAACCCGGGCTGACGAAGCCGGGTGGTGCGGTGAGCCCGGGGACTGCTGGTGTGAAACCAAAGCTGAGCGACAGCAGCTCCACAGCGCATCTCCTGCCTGCCATGTGGCACCCTGCACCTCCCGGGGGGGCTGTGATCCACCCAGCCTGGGGGTTGGGATCCTCGCCGAGGGGCTCGGGGTTCCTCGGGCAGGATCTGCAGCTGCTGGCAAAGCATCTGAGGAGTCCGTGCTCCTTCTGCTCAAACACAGGAAGGTTTCACGTAGCCTCACAGCAGCATTTCATCCTCGCACAGCCGGAGCGGAACGGGTGATAAGTTGAGATGTGACAGCTGAAATGTCTCTGTCTCCACTGAAGCGTGTAACAGAATGCACCAGCAAGAGCAGGGGCTTTGATCTGCTTGCTGCGTGTGCGTTGCAGGCTGTTTGTCTGCGCTTTATCTGCAAGTCCTCCAGTCAAATCACTCCTGGAGAACTCTTCCCTCTAGTGTTCAGCTGGGCTCGTGCGGCAGCTCGCATGCAAAGCGTGGCACCTGGGTGGCTTTAGGAGGTGGAGAGCAGCCACCGGGGCATGGCCTGGGCCATCTGCACACACCTCAGCTCCCCGTGCACCTCTCTGCTGCGTTCTGTTTGCTGGGCTCTGTTTTCACCTGGCTCTTTTTCCTTCCTTCTGCCGTAGGTGAACATCATCCCGATCATCGCCAAAGCAGACACCATTTCCAAGAGCGAGCTGCACAAATTTAAGATCAAGATCATGAGCGAGCTGGTCAGCAACGGTGTGCAGATCTACCAGTTCCCCACAGATGACGAAGCAGTCGCTGAGATCAACTCGGTGATGAATGTGAGTAACGCTGCCAAGTGCATTGCTTCCAGAAGCTGTGACAAATTAAATTGCTGCGCAAAAATACATTTGAAAGGCAAGTTTCGTTGGGTTTGTCCAGATGCTAAATATGTTTGAAAGCTATGCTGCGGATCTGACAGATGCCTAAGGCTATTGCATACAAAATTAATTAAAATGTGGCTCTTATTTAATCTCTGTGGGCTCTCTGGAGACTCTCAGCTCAACCCTAAAATTTGTTTTATTGGATTTTGAAAAAATACTTTATTCAAAATTCATTTTTATCTGCTTTTAGGCTACTTATCATTTGAGGAGGGAGAGACTTGAATAAGAAATTTACAGTTAGATTTACATTAGGTCTTCTACTCAGAGAAAGCTAAGTAGAGAGAGAACAATTTAAAGCAAAGAAGAAAAATTGTGCGACTCCTATTTTGCCCTTTTTAAAATTAAAAAATAAATTTCAGATGCAGTGGAAACGTAAAAAAAGAACTTCAAGTTATGGAATTTGGCTTTACTCCCTACTCAGAGTTTATCTTTTGGAATAGAAACAGTTGAAATGTTTTCATCGTTTTTGTGTTTTTCTGGTTTTATTTTATTTTATTTTTTGGCTTAAATAAAAAGCAGCTTTTTCATCAAGACGAATATTTTTCTGAAGGGGTGTTCCAGGTTTAAATGCTTTGGCTTTTCTTTCAATCCTTTATTTTTTTTCCCCCCAACTTTCAAGAATCAATTGGTAGTTAGGTCAGTTAGATATCTACACAGCCACTGTAATGTTTTTTTTTTTTTTTTCTGAATTTGTGAGCTTTGCAGGAGGCAGTACTTTTAAAGTACAGGTAGGTGTGTTGGGGAGAGAAATGAAAGCGATGTTTGCCATGTGTTCTCTTTTCTCAATCAAAATCCTTCTGGCTGCCTCCCTGCCAGCTCCGTTCCCTCCTCAAGGTGTGGGCTGCTGCTGGCCTCGTCCTGCTGGATGTGCAGCGGCTCCGTGGGGCTGTGCAGGGAGCACAGGGGCTTGCTCCGTGCTGGCCGCAGTGACCCCGGCACGTGGCTTTCTGCCACCACCCCAGAGGAAGGGAGCAGTGATGTGAAGGAAGCCTGAAGGCGACAACAACGTGTGTTCCTGATTGAAGTTTGCCTTGCAGCAGGCTGGCAGAACCTGGGGAGGGCAGGGGGTGGTTCTCCAGATCAGGAAGCATTTCAGACACTTGTGTCTGCACTGCAGGTTCAGGAGGGATCGGTGTGCTGAGCCTCAGGTGTACCTGGAGAGCAACGTCCCTGCTGCGTGGCTCTGTTTTTGCAGCCCTGAGGATGTTTCCATGGGGCCGGTGCCACGTTTCCTTACTGTCCTTGGTGCTTTGCAGCCCAGGGAGCAGTGAGCATGCCAAATGCCGCACGTGGCCCAGCAGGCTGCGGGTGGGCACTGGAAGGGATGAGGCGTGTTTACGGACGTCTCCGTGCTTTCTGCGAGGCAGGAAGTGCCCTGCTCTTGGCACGCCGAGAGGCTGCAGCTACAAGAACAACCTGACAAATGGGGAGAGGAAGAGCAGTAACGAGCATGGTGTTCCCACAATATTTCCGTGTTTAGGTTAGTCCAGCCAGCGCCGCTCGTTAGCTGCTCTGCTGTGCCACGGCCGTATGCTGCTCTCTGCCACAACACCCCGGATCAGAGAGGAGACTGAGGGCTTCTCTGGAAGGATTTCTGCAGTAGATTCTGGGTGAAGGGGCTCTGGCAGCCAGGCTGATTTCCCAGAGGTTAGCCCACGTGCTAAGTCCCTGCTTGACTCTGTTGCAGGCTCATCTGCCCTTCGCTGTGGTCGGCAGCACGGAGGAGGTGAAGGTTGGGAACAAGCTGGTGAGAGCTCGGCAGTACCCGTGGGGAGTGGTGCAAGGTAAGGTGCTGGGAGCTGGGCACACAGCTGCAAATCTCCCTGCCACGTGCACGGGCACATGCTGGCACCCTCCAGCATGAAGGTGCCTTGTGCGAAACGCTGGGGCCATGTCCCTTGCAGCCTCATGTGGGCTGGCCAGCTTTGCTTTGTGTTCCTGCCAGCATCTCAAATACGTTTTCTAAGCTCTGCTGAAATTCCAACCCAGTCTGGCATGGCCAAAAAGAGTCCCTGCATCCCAAAACTTGGTTACCCTGTGCGGGGTGACAGGTAGAGGTCTGTGGGAGGGGAATCGGTGGGGTTGGGCTGTGCATGTGGTTGTGTTTCTCCCTCTCGTGCGTTCTGCTGACTTCTCACCTTGCTTTAACCAGTTGAGAATGAAAGCCACTGCGACTTCGTGAAGCTGCGAGAAATGCTGATTCGAGTCAACATGGAGGATCTCCGGGAGCAGACCCACACCCGCCACTACGAGCTGTACAGGAGGTGCAAACTGGAGGAGATGGGCTTCAAGGACACGGACCCGGACAGCCAGCCCTTCAGGTGAGCAGCTGTGCAGAGCCACGGTCGGGTACTGGCAGCCCCAAAAAAAGGGGAGGTCTGTGGGTGCTACCTGCAGTGCTGGGCTGCAGAATACTAGCATCGGATTTGAACTTTGCGGCTGACTTTGGTGTTCCCTTTCCTGCCTGCCTGTCTTTAAGCAAAGCAGACAGGCACGCGTTTTCCCCATCCCTAAGTCATTGGTGTCCAGAGTCTGGATTTCGTTTGCTTTCTTACCCAGCCTACAAGAAACATATGAGACCAAAAGAAAAGAATTCTTGGGTGAGCTCCAGAAGAAAGAGGAAGAAATGAGACAAATGTTTGTTAACAAAGTCAAGGAGACGGAGGCAGAGCTGAAGGAGAAGGAGAGAGAGGTGGGTGTGCCAAAAACCTGCAAAAGGAGCCCAAAATACAGTCAGCCACAGGATCTGGGTCTCGGCAGTGTATGAATCCTGGAAAGCACATGCAGGGCTTGAGCAGACCTCATCAGCCACAGCACAGAATCACACACACCTTCCCCCACCAGGGGAGGGGATGCTGAGTAATGTTTTCAAAACAACCTGACTGGTTTAGGTGCCTCAGAAACAGGAGTCTCCTCTGTCTGTGCAGCGTGCAGGAGGCTGGGCGGCTGTTTGGGGAGTGAAGGGTGGTGCAGAGCGTTTCGGTGAGCATTTAGGACAGGTAGGCTTAACCCGTGGAGGCTCACTGGACAGCAGAGCAAATGGGGCAGCTGGGCAGGAGTCCCAAGGGTCAGTGTGAGGCCCCAGGAACTGGCACCACTGGAGAGGAAATAAATGAACCATCTTCAAAGGGGTGAGGAATGAGAGAGCCTACAGTGTCCTCAGCCCTGCGGCAGGGCTGCAGGCTGAGCTGAGATCCTCTGTGACCTTATCCAGACCTCGCTCTTTCTCTTTGCTTGATGTGTGGGGTCAGGCAAAGCAGAATTTGTCTTCAGCTGAGAGGCACTGAGTGCCCTGTCCCCACCAGCTGGGCAGGTCTCTGTGGTGCTGGGGAGCTGTGGGATGTGGGGTGATGGCTCCTGGGAGCGGGGCTGAGTTGTGCTGGGTGTGATGCTCAGGGCACTTGTCTCCTGCCAGCTGCACGAGAAGTTTGAGCACTTGAAAAGGATACACCAGGAGGAGAAAAGGAAGGTGGAGGAGAAGAGGAGGGAGCTGGAAGAGGAGATGAATGCCTTCAACAGGCGGAAAGTAGCGGTGGAAACCTTGCAGTCCCAGTCCTTGCAGGCTACCTCACAGCAGCCGCTGAGGAAGGACAAAGACAAGAAGAAGTAAGTGACCAAGCTTCAGTCTTTCTCCTCTGCTGCTGGGAAGGCTGTGGGTGTGTTCAGACTAATGTTTTGTCAGTTACTGACAGGGAAAAGGGGGTTTTGGAACCCTGATTCCTACCCTTCGAACTGCCTAAAGCAAAGGAAAGACGGGGGCCTGCTGTGCCCCAGCCCTGCCGTGGGGAAGCCCTGCTGGCTGCAGGTGGGCTTCTCAGTTTGGGGCCGTTCTCTAAAGGTTTGGGGTCTGGCAGGATTGGCTTTGGCTCTGTGACAGCCACTGCAGGCAGTCATGGGAATGGTTTGTTCCTGGAGACATAGAGGCTGGAAATCAGCTGTGTCTCCTCCCCAAGAGAGAAGTGGGGACAGTGTTGGCAGTTTAAAATCTTACAGGTGTGGTGCCCATCCTGCAGCACCTTGCTGAGGTCTGTAAGGTTGGGGCCCTCTTTGTAGAGTGCCACTGATGTTCAGGGGCAGAGCTGCAAAAAGGGAAACAGCATCCTGGGCTGAAGCAGCACTGGAAATTCGTTAGGGCTCTGTGTGAGACAGGGCTCCCAGACACGGTTCTGCTTGTGCTGAATCGCTGAGAAAGCTCTCTTCCCCTGAAGGCAGAGTTCGTATCTTAGCTTGCTGCAAGTTAATTGACATTGCTGAAGCCAGCAGGAGTGTGGAGAAAGGGTATAAAAATAATGCTCTCTCAGCTGCCTGGTGGTATAATGGTAGAGCAGCAGTGGGGTGAACAAGCTTCCAAAAAGAAGGGTTGGTGGTGGTCCTGCTTGCATTCAAGCCAGTCGTCAAGGAACGAAACGAGGTAAGCTGCTGTGCAAGGTGGTCGTTCTGTTGTTCCAGCACTTTTTATTAATTCCTCTTGTGTGAAGGAGCTCTGATGTCTGAGTTGCATGCTGTCACGTCCAGACCAGGCAAACGGCAGTGCCTTCTGAGCCTTTTAATGATGAGAAGAGAGCCTGGGTGTTAACTACTCCCAGAGACCTTGAACTTGGCAGCACAGCGCCCGGCTTCACGTTGCTGCTGAGCTCCCGTGCTGTCACTCCTGTGCCACGTGCTGCAGCGCTAGCAGAGCTTGTTCTGCCTGCTGACGTGCTGCTAATTTGTTCCCTCGGAAGGAAGATAACAGCCCGTGCAATTCAACATATTTGCTCCCAGCGTAAATGTGTCGGGGTTAAAAACAAACCTTCCCCAGGCCTGGCAGTGCGCTTAGGACAAGTCCAACACAGCCGCTTCCTGCCCGCTGCCACAAATAGGCTTCCTGCGGGGCAGCCCACCTGCAGGCACTGCTCCAAACCCTCCCTTTTCCAAGCCCTCCCTTCTCCAAACCCTCCCTTTTCCGTGCGGTGCCAGGGATCAGAGGCTGTCTGGGTGTACAGGGCGATGCTGTCAGCGGGAGCAGAGCCAACGCAGTACAGGGAGCAAGCGATTCATCAGGGTTTTATTTTTCTTTTTTTTTTAATGACCCTGTGAGCTGGTTCCAAATAGGGCAGGTGGGGGTCTCTGCTCAAGCGGGGCGATGAAATACTGAAATGGAAACTTGAAGGCAAGGCTGCTCCCCTGTGCCTTGCCTTGTCAGTGACCCCTCTAAGCAGATCCTCCTTCATCTGGGGAAGCTCACAGGGGAGCTCACACATCAGTGGGGTCCTTACGCTCCCCGACAAGCAGCATCCATGTCTCTGTTGGCTGGCTTAGGGAATTTGTTTCAACCAAATCAGCCTCGGGGACAGCTGGGACTTGTGGAGCTGTGGCAGGCAGGATGGGGGCTGAGCGGCACGGGTCAGGCTCTGCCTGCGGCTTCAGTGGGCCAGGAGCTGAGCTGCTGGGGCTGGGGCTGGTGCGGGGCTGTCCTCGGGCAGCAGGGGTGTCAGCCACCTCCGATTCATCAGTGCCCTGTTAAGAGCTGGAAATGAGGGAGGGGGAATGAAGGTAAGGGTCTCCGGGGGGATTTCTTTGTGTCTTGGCGTTAGGAGAGCTGGTTGAGCCTCTTACGTGTCATATTTTAACACGGGGTTTAATGAAAAATGGAGAGGGAAGAATTGCAGGTGCGGAGAGGAAAAAAAGTGTCTGTGCTGCGCCGCTTTGTGCAGGCAGCTGCCGAACAGATCGCGCTTTGTGAGCCTTGTGTCAGTGCTCGCTCTGTTCTGCGAGCCCTCGGATGCCACAGCAGTGTTTGGCCTTCTCTCTTCTTTTTTTTTTTTTTTAACATTTTGTTACGTTTTGCTTTGGATTAATTTTCATAATTTTAATTCATGCTTCTTTTTATGTTTTGTTTCTTTCAGTTAATCACACACAGACTTTCAGGCCAAGAGTGGACTTGGTGCTTTCATGTGTTAAGTTGCTTGAGTTCCCCACCTTGTGACCCTTCTCATAACATTGTGTGCGTGGACCAAAGTGAAAGAGAAAATGAGCATCTCCGGTGGTTGCAGTGTAACGACTTGCTGTTATCTGTGCAGAGTTATCAGTAGGTTCAAGGAAGTAACTTTACCATGTACATTTTTTTAAACAAAGACAACTAATCCCTGAGGCAAGGTGCTTGGTTCTAAACCTAGCGACTGAGCAGCCGTGCATAAAATGACCGTAACTGTGTCTGAACTCAGCTTACCCAGCAGCTCAATGCTTGCTTTCTAGAGTTTTAATACTTTGTATTGGCTAAGGTGACTGCTTGAGCCCTTTCTCCCTCGTATGCCTTCCTCTGCACATGCATAGATGTGAGAAGTGGTATGAAGAGTGCTGAAACGTTTATTTTTCTAACAAAATCTGGATTTGAGTCAGTTTAGAATGGGCGAAAAACCCAGTGCTCAGAATTTCTGCCCTGGGAATCTTAGTCCAAGTAACCAACCCTTAATCCCATAATTATGTATTTTAAGTCCGAATTTCTCTAAATATTTTCTTCATCATTTATAATATATATATATAGAGAGAGAGAGAGAGAGAGAGTGGTTAATAAAACTCATGGGACAATGTTTTGAATTTTCTTTACTGCTAAAGTAGAACTTCTATATAGAAAGGATTTCCGTAAGGTGGTGGTTGTATGCTGTGGAACTACAGGCTTCGTGCAGCTCTTCATGTGTCATTTACCAGCACATTTACCGTTGTGTAAAAGACTAAGCAGTCATCTTTCCTTTTAGGTTGTTTAAAAAAATAAATAAGAAAAGCCATAGACATGTGCCTAATCAGGAGAATCCCCCGATCATGATTTCTGCACCGTATTTATGCTGATAAGCTCCCTTCCTCCTAGAGGTGCTTCCCTTTACCCCCCCTCCCATGCATAGAAATCCCAGCCTTGTTTTCCTGGGTAACTGAGCTTAGAGGAATAATTCGGATCAATATTATTTTATTCCACTCAAACCACTTTGTAATAAAGCAGGACAATAACCGAGGAGAGACTGACTAGCTGTGTTGTCATGGAAAAATAGTTGGACCCAATTCCATCAGACAACAGAGTAAGAGAAAACAAATATTTTATATTAGCCCCCATGTAGTGTCTTCAGAGTTTAAAAAACACTGGCTGGCTAGGTGTTAGTTGTGAGTGCGTGCATTTTTTGGTTATTAATGGTAAAGGATTTCCCTTATTATTATTATATTTTCTTAAAGACTTGTCTGTAAGCAGAGCAGTTAGCACATTCCTTCCCTTGCAGGTGGGGGCATGGCCTCGCAGCCTTTGCAGGTCTGATGGAAGGCAGCATCCTGCTGGATGAGGTTCTGTAGCTTCCTTATCCCATTACAGCAGCTTTTTTTCCCCCAAATACATGCTCAGGTGTTAAGTTTTCACGTGGACATTGGCCTCTTACATAGATGTACTGAAAACGACGCCAGTGTTACTTGGTGCTTGTGTGCAAGAACCTCACGAGAACTTCACAGGTACCTTTGGGAACAGACCTGCAAAGAGGAGAAGTTGTGTGCACTTCCTAGGAGTCTGCTGAAAGCTGAACGTGTAACTGTTAAGGCTGTGCCTCTAAGTCAGATGGATTTTAAAGAGTAACTTTGAACTGTTCAGAGGGCTAACGTGCTTTTCTCTAAGGGAGATGTGCGAGGGACGCAGCCCATTGTTACGTACAGGAAGACAATGCTGGCTGACAATTGACTGAAATCCAATCATGTAACAAATTAGGGGCACGATTTTGATTATTACTGACGAGAGAAACTCTGGTGCACTAATTGCCTGAGGAAGCAGGGCTGGGTGGTTAACTGGTTGGTTAACTGCTGTGCTTCTCGAGGCCGATGCTACCGACGGCTGGAGGAAAGCTCCAACTGACACTAGTGTGTATGCAACCAGCTGCCTCACCACTGCTTGTCCAGTCGATATTTTTGTCCTGATCTCATGCTGCAGCCAACAAGATCTATGCAAATGACTTCTTTCTGCCCTGGCTCAACAGAGATCAATTCTTTTTTCCTAGAATAACAGATAGTTGAGAATAATGATGATAGCAATATAAGAGTATAAACCTTCAAACCCATGGGCATTGTGGAGAAATTCCCAGCTTTTTCTGAAGAAGACATTCAGAATGTATGTAACAATATTTTAATTATTATTATTATTATATATACGTTGACTTTCCTTTGGGCTGGATTTTCCTATTTCTTGTAGTTATTTGTCGGCCTCGACTTCATCAGGGTCAATCAACTCTTCGGAGCAATCAACATCAAACTCTTCCCCACAGAACTCAGTTTTTTTATTCTCTAGGACTTGATTCTTCCTTCTTGACTGAGACAAGACTTACATATGTGGTATATAGGGTAGTTCTGTTTCTTATTTTTATTTAACGAGCTACAAACACATTGTGATGCTAAGCTCCCTCCAGTCTGAAGATTTACCTCTTGTAGGCTAGAAGTGAAAGCAAAGCCTCTCAGAAGTGACTGAAGCTGTTCAGTTACGCATCTTTCAGCCGTGTCACTCATTTGTCTGTAAAAGGTTGGTATTAATGGGAAAACTGTCTTTTTTTTTTCTTTTTTTGTCATTTAAGCATTGACCATCATGTATATTGTCTGCTTTCTAATTTAAAATGTGTTTTTAGGGGCTTTAAGTTTTGCAGGCTTCGTGTCTGATTGTGGTGAGCTCCCCGCAGGGTGCAGAAGGGGCGTTCAGCTCAGAGCAAGTCTGAAGAGCTCTGGGGCTGTGTCCCTGTGGGTTTAGCAGGCTTCTGACGCGCTGCATCCGTTTGCTTTGTCATTCTGAATGTGTTGGGGTTTTTTTTTCGACTTTCAGTTCTTTCCACTCACTTTGTACTTTTTTTTTTTCTTTTATTAAATCTCACATGTATTTTGAGTTTTTGTGGTGTCATTTATTTAGCGGTGGATTTCCTGTGTTACCTAGTTGAAGTAACAATGCATAACAGTGCAAAGCTTACCCAGAACCCAGTGTATCTTCTGAATATTGGGAACACTCAAAAATAGCATTCACTTCTACATCATACGAAATGCAGAAAAGGACATCTGTAATTTGTGGAGAGATCCTAAGGCATTAATCCAAACTCCATCCCTGTTCAGGTAAAAAAAAAAAAAAAGCTGCCTTAAAGCTCGTTAGTGCTTCTCTGTGGGATCTTGTGACTGAGAGGGGAGATTTACTGCAGCTCCACTGCTGAAACAATGCCCAAACAGCTGCTTCAAGGGTAGGATGACAAAGGAGCAGAAATGGACAGTGGCAGTGTCTGAGTGGTACTTCCTCTTCATACAAACCAGAGCGGTGTGCTTTTTCTGGAAAAAATGCATCTTACCACGTTATTTTGGCCACATCACGGCCAAAAAAGTGCACAGCTTCACTTCGGGTTTCTCTTTTCAGGGACTGCTGATGAAATTGTTGCTTGAAGCTCTGTTCTTGGTGTCAGCTCTGCGGGGCATTGCTCTCTGTGAAGCTGTGTTCAGTTCTCTGTGTGTCTCTGGGTTTTATTCGCTACTGGGCTGAGGGCAGTGCTGCACCTGGGACAAAACCAAAAAGCGGAGCTGTTGTATAGGGCCGGGCTGCTCACGCCAGCACCAGGCCCTGTGTTGTACCTGCAGGGCGCTGGCCAGGAGCGGAGCTGGGGCTGTGTTAGGGTCGTGTCACTTGGGCCTCTTAAGCTGTCGAAGGATGAGCCTGAAATGGGGACTCTGCAGCTGCAGCCAACTGGTTTGTATGAAACGTTTCACAAATTTACCCATCCCAGTACTTCTTAAAGGAAAACCTTCTAGGAGGCCAGAGAAGAGGTGCATAGGATGGGGCATCTCAGGTGCTGTGTCGGCAGCCTGCCCTCGTTAAAAGTTCAAACCAGTCCCAAACACAACCTCAGCAGCCATGGGAGCTTCTCCAGGTTGTGGTGGTTTCAGTCCCACCATCTCCTGCGTACCCGGCCCTGCACGCTCCCAGGCGGCTGCGTGACGTTTGTACTTTGACCTGTTCGTGCTGTCTCTGCCTCCTGTAAATAACTGAAACTTAAACATTGATTCTCTTTTGTTCTTTCTGTAGCTTTTTTAGTCTTCCCACTGCGTGCTCCATAACAACAGGAAGACATGTTAATTAGAAGATTTATTAAGGCCAAAACATCTCATGCAGAAGAAATTAATTGGTGCTTTCACCTTTAAGCTTGCCTTATATTGCACAGAAGAGATTATATAGCAAGGACTAAGATGCTCTGTGTCTTCTGATTGGAAAAAATTTGCTTGATCAGGTTTCTTGATCAAGGCAAAATCTGAGGTACTTGCCAAAAGATAAATTACTAATTAAGGCTGATGCATGGCTTGCACTGAAACCAAAACACTAATCTCGGGGTGAGAGCCTGGACGAGGCACTTAACACTGTGACTAAACTTCCCAAGGGAAGGGGAACGAGGTCGGGTTAGTCCGAGACAAGTTTTCAGCTTGCTGCTTGAGCTGCCGCTGTAATGGGATTTTCATTCGTTCCTCTCCTCGGTCTGGTTTTGGGCCGTAACCTGAGAACCTCCTAATGCCCTTAACGCTTCAGCCGGGCTCTGGTGTTCCTTAGCAATAACTCTTCCATGTAGCTTTTTTTTCCTGTAGACTTACAGGCTTTACAACCTAAATCCCCAAGCCTCAATTTGTTCAGTTTTCCTAGGGCTGTAACCTGTGTGCCTCACACTTAACCTCTCTCCAAAGCCCCCCTGTGCCCTCGCCCTTACTTCGGTTACCGGCGCTCCTGCCTGGCCAGCCCGGACTCCTGCAGCTCCTGCTGGGATGTGCTGGGTAAGAGCAGAAACATCCTAAAGGACAACTAAATAATTCGGTAACAGAGGGGAAATGCTTTAAAGCTGGAGTCTCGGCATTCCAGGCTTTATGTTCTGCATTTATAGCAGACCGACTTCCCCTTACGTAAATAACTTGTTTAAAAAAAGCCCTTGGTGTTTGTGTCCCAGGCTAACTTCTCAAAGGAACAGGGCAAGGCCCTGGTTTACCTTCATTTTAAACAAACTTGTAAATGAATCTCAGGAATGACCTGCTTGTACCAAAGTTGGGTTTAATAAAAATAGAACTGACATGTTTAACAAACATCTGTTAAACGCGTTTTGTACGCTAATTATATTCACTGGAAGAACACAGTGCTTTGTCCAAATTCACAATCCTCGCGGTCGTTCCAGCTTCCCTCTGTTAACCCCCTTGTCCCGTGTGTGCTGGATGTGCTCCTACTGCCAGCAGCCCCCTGTGCCACGGCTGGAGGTAACGGCCGAGCCCACGGGGCATCTCTGAATTCTGGAAAGAAAATCACCCAAGTCTGTTGTTAGGCACACTTGAAATCTTCAGCTGCTCCCCTGATCTGCACCATGCAAGTTTTCGTGTTGCATTTTCTTTTCATTTTTTCAAAAAAATCTTTTTTCAAACCCATAGCAGAGAGAGGCCATCCCTGCTGCCCACAGCTCCTCTGAAGGGCAAGGAAAGGCGTTCATGCCTGGCAGAGGTGGGAAGGAGCCAGCACAGCGCTGTGTCCACCTTGCCCTGGGAGCTGTTGGGGCCTCTGCAGTCATAGTGAGGTTGCTTTAGGTTCGTTTTCTCCCTGGTGGTGATCGCTGCAGGGTGATGGTAGGCGAGGGAAGAGATCCTCCTGTAGCTTGCCGTGTTTCCAAAACGCAGAGCCCAGGCAGGCAGCTGGGCTGTGCTCACACCCCAGGGAGGGGGAGAAAACAGCCCTTCAGCCAGGTCAAGGGAATTCACCCTAAGAGCTCTTCGGAAGTGCTGTGTAAATGTTCTCTTGTTTACAAGGACTGAGCATTCCCCAAACAAACCCCACAAAACCAGCCCTCAGCACTTCGGGTGTTTGTCAGCCCTGCTGGCTGAATCCAGTGTGTTCTGCCAGAACGGGGCAGCAGAATGACTGCGGGGCCGTGGGGGGAGCCCAGCTGCAGGTAACACAAGCCTGGGGGAGGGAATGACCTGTGGCTGTGATGTGCACGCAACGGCAATCCGAGCAGACAGGCAGAGACAGGAGATAGTCACGGTCTGTGAAACAGCTGGACAAAATGCTCCTTCTGTTCTGTTAGTTCCTTTATCCTAACTCAGCACTGGGAGAGGTGTGGGCAGGCCCTGTGCTACCAGACGCAGCCTCCAGCTGCACTGCTCCCAGTCCAGTTTGTCATCCTGCAGCCCAACTGGGAACATGGGACTGTGCTGGGCCTCTCAGCATGGGCTTCAGCTTTTTAGATTGAACTCCCCGTTAATGTGCGCTCTGGAATGTGGCTCGTAGTGCACCGTGGGGGTTTTGAAGAGCAGGTCTGTTGGTTTGTAAGGTGTTATCCAGCATATGGGCAAGAAACTACGTATGTAGGCTCAAAGCTGGGGTGAAAAACATAGGAGCTGTTGTGGTATGAAGGTAGAGCACACTAATTACTGCGTGCAGAATTTTTCTGCTACTATTTCCATTGGTTAATGCAGCTGGTGAAGATGCTTGAGATAAGGTAGAAAAAGGGATGGGAGGAAAAGCAGAACTAGAGACGGGAAGCAGACACGCAGCCCAGCTTCCTGCAGGGGCTGCTGAGGGCACTGCCTTTTTGCTGGCCTCTTGTGGAGCACGCCGAGAACACGCAGACCAAGATTATATTTTATTTAAAGTAAACTACAAAAGGCAACTTGCCTCCTTCAGAAAGTCGGGCAGTCAAGTCACAGTTTGATAGAAAAGGAAGGCGCCACACCGCGGGAGGAAAGAGCCCTACCACAGAGAGAAAAACCTTCCCTGTGGGATTTGGTAGGATTAATAAATAACGCGTCACAAGCACGCCACTGCCCAGCTCCCGGCTGCAGGACACCTTGTAAACGGGTCAGGTGTGGGGAGGAGTGCTGAGCCCTGCTCCTGGGGCATCCCCCGGCACTCAGTGTGGTAGCTTTGACTTGCTTGGGCACTGCTTCCTTTGCGGTTTCAGAAGAAAAGCTTGACTTTCTCCCTGCACAAATACAAGGCTGATTCTTTCCTCAGTACCAGCTCTGGCAAAATCTCAATGTAAGACTTTGGAAAGCTTTATCTGTTATCAGAGCTGCTCAGGACGCCACGCCTGCAAAGCTCGCAGTCCGGGACTTTCTCTCCTACCAGGTAAGAAGATGAGCCAAGGAAGGAAGGCCAGGAAATTTCTTGCTGCACTGGTGAGCGCTGCTGCCAAGCAGTGTAAGGATTTCCTTGCTCCTTTCTTACCCTTGCTCCCCATTTATTTATCCAGTATCACTGAGACACCTCCTCAGCACGTAGCCTGTGCTGGGCTCCATGAAAGCCTTTCCTGCTCTGCGACAGACTTGCAGGTATTGTTACTCATACAGTACTGTCTGGGTTTTAACTTCTAACTAGTACAACTAGCACCTGAAAATGCTGGCCCTGGTGTTTAGAACACCTTTAAAAAAAAAAAACAACAAACGTATTTTGAAGGAACGTGTAAGGCCATTTTTAAAAGTGCAAGAGAAGCTTGAACTGACCTTTGTAGATTGTAAAACCGCTTTGCTATAGCGATTAACAGTTAACAAAAACTACGCTGGTAGTGGTAAGGAATTAGCTGAAGGCATTTTCCATTGTCCAGTCTGGTAAGACAGGAAAAAAAAAACAGCCTGGATGGCACAAGCTGGGCAGTGCTGTCTGCAGCCAAGAAGTAATCTCCCACAGCTCCCGGGAACTTGGAGGGGGCCTTTAACGGCTCACCCAGGAAGGAGCACGGACCTCAGAACCCTTGGATTCAGGGTAAGGACTTAAAAAAAATAAAAAATTAAATGGTTTGGCTCACAGCCCTTTCACTGTTAAATCAAAACCTTGGTCCTACCTGAGGACTGCTCTTACAGAGCCAGCAGTGGGAGCTCCCCCTTCCTTGAAAGCAGCTCCTGTTTGGCTCTGCCATGGGCAAGTCATGTTAGCTCCAATAAGAATGATGGAGTGTGCTGGAAGAAATAAATGTCTCATCTCTCACACTTACAGCAATCTTAAAAAATAAACTGAGGCATGCGGTGCTCTCTGGCGTAGCTTGTAGCCTTCTGCCAAGCTGATCCCTGAGTTGTGGGATTGTGACCGATCCGTCCCCTCCCCAGCTTTCTGTATTTACATGATGTTAAAAATGAGGAGTAGCAAACACTGCTAGAAAAATGCATAAATAGGAAAATAACACCGTTTTGTCGTTATCCTCTGAAAGACACAGCAGTGCTCTTGCTCTATTGTGTCTGTTGCTCTGTTTGCTGGGACCTACTGGTCCCACAGGCGCTGCTTCCAAGGCAGGACGGTCTCCACTAGTCCATTTCAGGAGCCTGTAGGGGAGGACAGGGGGAGCTGCCTTCTCCAGGCCTCAGCTGAGGGCAGAAGCCGCCCACGTGCCCCCTCCCACCATCCGCTCCCCCATCCTCACTGTACAGCTGGCTGAATCCATCATAGTATTCATCTGTCTCCATGGCGTCGTCAGGAATTTGGGCTGGAGTAGATGTGAAAGCTGCTGGAACTGGCTGCCTTACAGCCACCTTCAACCTTGCCTGCTGGGAATGTTTCAATCCAGAAGGGTAAGGGTAGGCTAAGCTTGCCTCGGGATGGCCCTGGATGGCTTGAGTGACGGGATAAAAAATATAAATGGCGTTGGATGGCTGCAAACGCGTTAGCTCTCGATCCACGAACTCTTTGCAGTGGATGAATTCAGTACTGGTAACCTGTAAAGACAGATTTTTTTGGTAAGTTCATCATAAATTATTTTCTACTCTGGCCACTGTTTCTGTGCCTGTAATTAGGAGGAGGGCAGGGACAGGCTGTATTGGACACCTCAACAGATGCACGTAAGCAATATGCATACTGAGCCTGATGCAAAACATTTAACCAGGAGCTCCTGAACCTCTACACAACAGGTGGGTGAGTGCTCCCTCTAGTTAGGAGGCGGTGAGGTCCAGCAGGGACAGCAGATGGCTACTTATTTCAAAGTGACAAAGAGAGTTGATGGTAAGCTGCCGACCTGGGACATTTGCCTTCTAAGCCTATGCTCTTAAAAAGCAGGTGTTTTATGAAGCTGGAGAAAAGTTTCAAAAAAACAGAGCTTGCCTTTTGTATGTATCATCAGAAGCTACATTGGTTAGATTTTAAAAGCAAGGTAACTGCTTTTAGAAGTTCTCACCATCTTCAGTGGGAAGCTGAGGACACAGCACATGGGCAAAAGCTTTGTAGGAGCTTTCAGCCCCTCCCAGGATGGGAGAATCTCCTTGGCCAGGAGGCAGGGAGCTATCTGGGGCCAAGCTCTTTTGGAAACCTCCTCTCCCTGCCAAAGGGAAGGCCCCAGCCCTTAACCTTCTTCTGTTGGCACTAGCAAAGCCAGAACACGGACACAGGCTTCTCAGAAATCTGCTGCAGTGCAATGTGGGTTGTAAATACGCCTGCACTTTATTTATTTATTTATTTATTGGTGGCCTGGCATTGAGAGTTGCAACCAAAGGCCATTTTGATTCCTACCTGTGCTTTCTTTAGCAGATCAGTAATAACAGGAAACCAGTCAGGAGTCAGCCTCTCCAGCTCTAAGGTGATGATCACCAAGGCCAATGTGGAGCCCTTAAACTGCACTAGTTGGTGGCACGCCATACAGTGCTGTAGCTGTTTGGTCAAGAATGCAACGTGGCGGGAAGGATTCGTCTGAGGCTGCCCATTTAGTAGATGGGGCCAGTTGGACATCACCATGGCATGGAACTGGAGAGAAGAAAAATATATATATATATATAAAAAAAAAAGCAGAGGTCAGTGAACTTTGTATGTTTTCGTATGTTACCGACCAAACGTACAGACTAATTTCATCTCGTATCAGGAATCCAAGAGGGTTTCCCCCCATCCCCACCCGTTTGGTTTTTTTTTTGTGTTTTGTGTTTGTACTTGCCAACCACTGAACTGTTTTTGAGCTTATAATGAATGTAAAAGGTCTGTGTTTCCTAACAATTTCTGAAGTTTCTATGTTATCCAGATTGCTATCTTGGAGATTCAGTTCAGACCAGCAGATATGAGTAGAGTAAAACCAATAACAAACAATGTACTCTGAATTTACTGAGGAAACAAGCACCTAAGAAAGGCAGTTTTTACAATCAGCAGCCTAAGATGGCTTAATATTTGCACATAACCTTATAAAAGGGATCCAGGATGTTTGTATGACATGATTTTTGCCTTACTAGCACATGATCGTTTCTTGAAGACAAAGTTTAATCGTTTCTATCAAATATTTAGTAACTGCAATGTGAACTAAGTGCCAGATTGGGGTGGTGTAATTGCGTAAAACAAGGGTGAGTTATCAGTGGGATGAAAAGGGAAATGGTTTAAGAAAAACCTGTGTGTGAAATGTAGCAAAACTGACAGCTTTCTATGTACAGTATTAATAGAACGGAAATAGTTAGAAATATTTTTGCAGTGTGTATTTAAAAAAAAATAAAAACGGCATATAGTTGTGCTTTATGAGAATCTTTTTAATGTCCATTTTAGTTGTCCTTTAAAGATGGGAGTAAATTTTCTGAGCAAAATGAGAGGTTTTAAATAGCAGTTAATTTAAAAAAATAATAAATCCTTGTAGCATTTGTCAAAAGGCTTGCAGGTAGCTGAGTTGGCAGTTTGCAAAGCGTCGTGGGAAGGATGTGTGGGTGTGTATGTGCGTGCATCCGTGTTTTCTAGTATTATTTGATAAGCTGTTTCTTTAAACAAAACAAAAAAAAGTAAAACTTAGTGCTTACAATGTTTAAGAAATCCATTGGTGTTGCCGTGTAAAGATCCCAGTGAAGCTTATCTAGTATAATTCTTTCCATTCTCAAGATCTCAGCTGGAGAGCGTTTACAACCACTCTGCACTGCGAGCATCTTCACCGATGGTATTACCTGTAAAAAAAATAAAAATAAAGAAGGCACCTTCCTACACAGTGCTGTGTGCATTTCTCTGTGTTGTGAAGGGCTCTAACAACTCTGTACCCGTCCCAAAGTGCTACGCAGACCCCTCGTTCAGGAGAGCACTCTCCTGAGGTATCTCACAATAAATGAGGACCGGTCTCGTTAGCTTTGCTCCCCTGACAATCTAGGAGGAGGCTTCCTGTTTTACAGAGCCTTTTGTAGTTGTCTGGTTTCCTGTGGTCATTGACTCAGCTTCTCCTTTTTAGCTGAGGGGAAAAGAATAACCTCGCCACGATACATCTTAGAAAGGCTACGATGAGCATTTTGCTACAGCAGAGGATATTTGAGGAGAAGCGCATCTGACTCCAGTGCCTAGGTTTTCTGTTCTTTTGCGAAACAGAATGAAGGGAAGAGGAGAAATACTCTGAAATGCTGTTCAAGGTCTGTTTGGTTCATGTTTGTAATTGTCTGAAGAAGCCTATCAGTCTGTTTCTGCCATGAGAGATTTTAGCTAGATGCACTGGGTGATTATCCCTTGTAAGCTCACACTTCCATGGGTATTTGCTGATTTTTTGTGCTCACCATGAAGTGCAGACCTGAGTCATTTCCTCACCACGTTCAGTACCTAGTTTTGACTCCAAGCAAACTCATCCATTTTAAACTTCCTCTGAAGAACCCCTGCTCTGTCTCGCCTACCCTACCCTCCCAGGACCTATCACAGGAGAATTACAGCACTTTGATGTTGTGCACACAGAGCTGTGCATGAACACGTATGTCTCGACTGTCCCCCCAGACCAAGTTTTACTGCAAGCTGTGGAGTCTGATGAGGAGAGGAGAAATTTAAGTGCAGGAGGGAAATGCATCCATTACATAAGCAAATACAAGCCCTTCATCCATAAAGGTCACAACTCTTCCACGCGCTGGTGAAAAAGGACTGAAAATGTTACTGCCACCCCTTAATGCCTACTCAGGGTAAACAAACTCAGACTTCCTCGTTACGTCTAAGTCGTCAAAAGACCTGGAAATGCAAATAACTTGAACAAAAGAGATGAGTTTAGAGTATTTAAAATTATAAACATACAGACCTCATCTTCTTCATTGGTTTTTGCTGCAAGGACAAGGCAGGAAATTGCTATGCACTGAAGATATTTTAATTGGGCCTGAAGGAAGAAAAAGAAAACACTGGGTAAAGAGATAACAGTCTTGGGAGGAATAATTGTCATTCAACTACAGACGCACAAGCTTCAAATTGTCATTTAAGTTACAGCTGTTTCTGAATTAGTTTAGCTGCAGTAACATTCATTTGAAGCCAAAAATAGATCAAGGAAATCCAAAGCGAAACAAAAATCCTCTTCGTGGTGCCATTTTTATGCACGTATCCCACGGTTTTAGATGATGCTATGCAACAGTGTTTACAGTGCAGTGCTCCTCCTCTTAACAAAGATATTCATATGCTTGTGTCACGTGCCAGTATAGATCTGACCAGAACTAAGAGCTGCAAGGGTCAGTTCAACTCCTAACTTTGCTGTTGCTTGAACTGTGGAAAAAGTTGGCCCCAGAGTTGGTTAAAAGTAGTGAGTTCAAAACACTAAAAGTGATAATGCAAATGTTTTGTGTTTAGCAGAGTCAATTCATGATACCTGAGTTCTTTACACTTACGGCAGCATTTGGACTGCAGGGCACACAATCTTCTACTGAGGACTGTGAATCAGCAGAACCTCGGCAAACACTCGTGTTTGTACATATGCCTAAAAGCATCCCCCTGAAAACCCTGACTGCTCCCTAAATCTGCTGCCAAACACAGCACTCCCTACATCTGCAATCAGCAACCTAACCAGACAAAAAGCTGACAGAGTCTCTACCTTTACTGATGCCAGTAACCGGTTAAGGATGCTGATAGCTAAGGCGAATGTTTCAGGGTAGAACTGGAACTGCGAGCTGATTTCTGCAATCCAGAGAACTGTTTTCTCGTAACATGACGGAGAGATATCTGTACCCTGAGGGGAAGAAAAAGTTAGAAATAAAAAAGGCAGTTAGTGCTTTGATGATTTTGTTAACATATCTCCAAAGGAAGACTCGAATCATTCTAAGCGCCCTAATTAACATTTCAGATGTCTCCAGGCTTGAAATGAAGAAAGTTGCCCTCTGTGTCTGCAGAGCAAGGGAAAGGGCAAACGCTGGTGCAATTTAAAGCACTGCTCCACCTTGCCCAGCCAGCCAGGCTCTAGCTGCACTTCCAGGCACTTTGTACTGGAATTTTACTGGAGGGCTGGATGGGGCAGCACACAGCTCTGCCCTTGCACAACTCTTCTGAACCTCCAAGCCCAGCTCTGATGAATAAGGTGCTGAGTGTGCTCATTATTTCCCTCTCCAGAGAACGCTGAAGCCCCTGCTGCAGCACAGCTTGCGTTCAAACACCCTCAACGGGGAGAAAGGCATGAGTCAAGGGCAGGCTCTGATTTACAGTTTTTTTAACAGCCCTTGAATTTGCTCAGCCTTGGGATCACAGAGATCAAGGTCATGAGAGAATACCTTCAGGGTGAGGTGGTGGAAAACCGGCACTTTCCAAATCCTAGTCTCTCTGGCTAAGGCACTTTCCAGGAAGCAGGCAAGTCTTGAGCTCTCTGGAGGTCCAGGGCACTTCATAGCAACTCTTTGAGCCAGTTTCCCAGGCGGGAGCCGCTGTCAAAACCAAGAGAAGGATTATAAAGAGATATCCCAGCTCCTTGTGATAGGTGATTTCCTCTCAAGATGCTCGTCCAGTGCTGAGAATGAGACAGGAGCAGCCGTACAACTTCTTTGTTTGCTGATAAGCAAAGAACAGTTCTGGCACGCATTTTCCCAGGGGGAAGCTGATGATGGAAGAAAACGTGTCAGACAGCTAAACACTGCAGGCTCGCTTTCTGACTCTCGTGCTCTGTAAAAGCTCCCTTGAGCCACCCCGGAACGAGCAGTACGTATTGCTGCGCTCACTGCCCCGTACAGCTCTCCCTTTGCAGAGTTAAGTTGCAACCTGTTAGCTGCAGATCCCGAGTTTCTGGCAAACAGAGGCCTATTGTTTCCAAAAAAAGCATCCGAGATGATTGTTCTTCAGAGATTATTTTTTTTTATTTCCCAATTAACAGTTTAAAAGCAATCTAATCTTTCTCTGTTAGAGCTGAAGACACACAGCAGCTTTGGGCACACCACTCTCCAGCCTGTGTATGTACTTACGCGTAATAAATGTGCAGAAAACTACTATTTAAAAGACAAACAGTGAGGTTGTCTCAGCCTGAAACAGCATTTTAATGCCTACCTCATATCCCAGTTTTAAACAGGGAAAAAAAAAGGGGGGAAACAACAAAAAAAGACGTTGGTAGGTCTGCGATTTCTGCTGCTCTCTGCAAGCAGAGCGGCGGAGGAGGGCTCCCACAGCAGCGCTTGGGGGACCTTCGGGCTGATATTGCTCCGATAATTTCTCCGATAATTTCTCGTTATCCCTGGAGTTCCGTGGAGCTCCCCGCTCTGTCAGGAACGCCCCGGAGCCCGCCCCGCCCTCCCAGCGCCCCCACCCCCCGCTGAGGCAGCGCGGCCCCCGCCGCCCTCCTTACCCGCCCGGCTGGGCCGCGCCGCGGGGGTGGGGGGGCTCCGTGCGCGGCGGGGCATGGGGCCGCCCGCGGGGCCCCGCCGCCGCCCCAGCAGCTCCGCGGGGCTCCGCGGGGCTCGGCCGGGCCCCGGGCACCGGGCGGGGCCGCTCCGCCCCGCACCGCCCCCGGGCTCGGCGGCTGCGCGCGGCCCCGGCCCGGCCCCACCGGGCCCTGAGGCGGAGCCGGGAGTAGGCCGCGCCTCGCTCCGGCCTAGGCCCCGCGGTTGCCATGGCAACGCGCCCGCCCGCCCTTCCGATTGGCTGCGGGGCGGGGAGGGGCGGGACTCTCCCCGCCTTACCTCGGCAGCCATTGGCTGAGAGGGCTCCGCAGCGCGCGGGGATTGGCCGCCGGCCGGGCGGGCGGGGGGCGGGCGCAGGCGCGGTGCTGTTATTGTTCCGCGCTGCGGCCCCGCGCCGCTCCCTCACCGGCAGCCGCCGCCATGCCGGTGAGCGGGGCCGGGGGGCTGCGAGCGGGGCTGGGGGGCGGGGATGGGGCGGGGGTGGCCCGGTTGGGGCCGGTTCCATCACCGGGAGGCTGAGGGTGGCGGCGGGGCGCGGGACAGGGCCAGGCCGCGGGGCTGAGGGGGGCCCCTCACGGCGCGGGGCCGCTCCCGTCAGGCAGGGCCCGGGGCCGCGGCCTGGTGGCGGTGAAATTCCTGAGGGTTGCTCGGTGCCTGTAGTCAGGAGGGCGGTGAAGCGTGCGGGGTGCTCCCCGCCCTTGTTATAAACCCCCCCCCGGGTCAGGGGTAACGCCGCAGCGGTGTCCGAGGTAACGCCGCAGCCCGGGGCTGTCTCTGTGTGGTTTCCAACGCAGATCAACAAGGCCGAGAAGCTGGACAGGCCGGAGAGCTGCGACAATGTCAAGGTGGTTGTCCGCTGCCGGCCCCTCAACGAGCGAGAGAAGGCGACGGGCTACAAGATGGCAGTCAGCGTGGACGAGATGAGGGGGACGATAACGGTTCACAAAACAGACTCGTCCAATGAGCCGCCCAAAACCTTCACGTTTGACACGGTGTTTGGGCCAGAGAGCAAGCAGCTGGATGTCTACAACCTAACTGCAAGGCCGATTATTGACTCCGTCTTGGAAGGATACAATGGTGAGTGCCTTGTTTCAAGTCTGTGTACCCCGTTTTGTGCTGCCTGCACTTTTAGCGATGCTGTTGGTCCTACTGGGAGCCTCCCTGGCGAGGGCTGTAGCTGTCTGTGTCCTGACCTCACTTAAAATACCCAGAAGGCGCTCACCGTGCTGAGCGCCCGCAGTGATTGTAGATGCTGACTGTAAACAGGGGGAGATCAGTGCTGAGCAATGCCAGCTGAGGTCGGTGAGCTGTTGTGTTTTCATTCTCCATCTTCTGTTTACAAAGATAAACGCTTTGTTTCGTTATCAGAATTCTCAGCGACTCTTCACTGTACAGTTTCAGTAACCCAGCAGCCGCCGTGGTCCTGCAGTAACTAGGTATGCATACCAGGCTTGTGCATATAAGTGCTGCATTTTCTCCTCTAAAATTTGCTGTTTTAGACTAAGATGACTAGTTAAGCACATCTGCGTGGCCCGGCAGATAATCTGCTGCTTCCTACAGCTGGAAAGGGTACAACCGTGGTTTGTGTGTGTGTTATGCATGCAAATACGCTGCGTTAAGGAAAGGAGACGTTAGCAAGGAAACAAATTACTGCTTTCCATAAGTGTGCTATGAGCAACAACAGCCTGTAAAGTTTTTAAAGGTTTGCAAATACCTAATAAACTCTCGTGCTAACACACCCAGTTTCAGCTGGTTAAAATTGCATTTCTCCAAACCGTAATGCCAATGAAAATGGAAGCCTCATTTGGGTTTTCAGCAGTGTTGGGGCAAAACCAATTAACCAGTGTATTTCTGGAGTGTCTGAGCTGGGTCACGGTGAACTTTCTGATGGCTTCCTATGTGGGCTGATTATCTAGTTCTAACTGAAGCTGTGTCCGCAGGTTCAGAATCAGGCTGGTTCTGTGGCCTGTGGTGCAGGAGTCTCACATTGTTTCTGCTGTGACTTAGAGTGCTAGCAATAGTTGGTTTTACACCTGGTATATAACCTGCCTCTAATTGACAGTGTTATTAATTGGGCCTGTATTAATTATGCGTGAGCCCTAAGCGTACTAGCATTCCATTCTTTAATCATTCTGTATGGTTAAAACAAGCTGACTTTCTCTTAAATATTTTGCAGGCTGGATAAAGCAGTGGCTCTGACCTGTTTCCCGTTGTTGTACAATGTTTCTTTTTCTCCTATCTTTGTACAGTATCTGCTGGAGAGGGTGGAAAGTTTCAACTCCATAAAAATAAGATACGCTTACAGCTATTGGGCTAAGAATTAATGAGGTAAAAATGCAGCTAGCAGATTCCTAATTATATTTTCTTATTCTTTAGGCACTATTTTTGCGTATGGGCAAACTGGAACAGGCAAGACTTTTACCATGGAAGGGGTCAGAGCAGTTCCTGAGCTTAGAGGCATCATTCCGAATTCCTTTGCACATATATTTGGTCACATTGCCAAAGCTGAGGGGGATACAAGGTACGGCTTCTCTTTACTGTTTCTGTCTTGTGTGTCTATCTGTAGAAAAAGCCAGACCTCAACAATGGCAACTGAAACCGTATCTCTGGCTTCAGCTGAAAGGCTCCTCCTTAGGCAGTTCTTGACTGGGCTGCAGGATTGTATTTGTAGATTGCTGCTTTCTCTTTGTCTGTGATTGCCTGACCTCAACAAATATCTTACTAAGAAAGCAACCCAACTGTTTGTCTTCAGGTTTTTAGTTCGTGTGTCTTACCTGGAAATTTACAATGAAGAAGTGCGGGACCTGCTAGGAAAAGACCAGACGCAGAGGTTGGAGGTGAGCTGCCTGTTCTGAATCTGATGATATTGCTCACTGCTGTGAAATAAATATTTTAAAGACCAGAGAGCGTTTGAAGGGAAGTGGGAGGCTGGGTTCCTTGGCACGTGTCCCGTTTCCTCTGAGATGCAGTAGCAGCTGGGTATCTCTGCTGATTTCTCTGATTCTTTTCTGTTTGCTCAGATGTACAGTGAGAAACCGGCTTTCAGCTGAGTCAGTTTTGTGCATGCAATGCTATCCTAAAGGCCCCCTGGTAGTTTTGCTAGGAGTTAGTGACTGGGACTTGAAGCCTGTATTTGCTGTTAGGGAAAACCAGTGGAGTGTTGTCCTGCATGAGTCTCAGTTCCTTAGCCATTCGCTTTCAGAGCGGAGGAGTGTTTTCTGTGCAAAATAGAACCTGGGGGAGGAAATCACTGTAGTGATACAGTGCCAGTGAAAATTGCCGTCAGGGATCTTCTGAGGATGCTCTGTCTAAACTGTTTCTCTCTTAGGTTAAAGAGAGACCTGATGTGGGAGTTTATATCAAAGACCTTTCAGCTTATGTCGTAAACAATGCAGATGATATGGACAGGATCATGACTCTGGGCCACAAGAACCGTACGTAGTCTCGCAGTGGGCAGGTTTACAGCTCTGCTGGCAGGCAGAGCGAGGGTCTGATTGTGAGACTGCAGTAAGAAGTGTTGCTCTGAGTCCTAAAGCTGGAAAGCTCCTTCAGCTGAGCACAGTGCAAAAGGATCTCCCCTCCCAATGCCCTTCTGTGCAGGGGCAGGTAAAGAAGGCCATGCCTCCTCTGTTGGAGGAACGGTGAAGAGGAGGATGCAGTGACAGCAGTCAGCATTGTCAGGGGTACTAGCGTGTCATGGTTCTTTCCCTCCTCTGTTCTGACAAGGCTGAGCAACAGCTAGTTCTGTGCTGTGAACAGAAGGTGGTATATGCTTTCTGGAAGATCTCCTAGTTAAGCCCAGATCCTTTTATGAGCTAAAATTCTGATTTACTATTGCTTTTGGCATGGATTGCCATGCCCTTATTTCTTAAAATAAAGCTATTTACAGGGATCAGCAGTGAAGGCATTAGGCTAGTGATCTCTGTAGCTTTTAAAAGGAAACAAATGAGAACTGCTGCTGCTCTTGGGATGGGATCATGCAGTCAGCTTAGCCACAGAACGTAGCAACGCTTCTGGTCTAGATTGGAGATATCCTGTGACTTCAGTGCCTCAGAACACAGTTTGCTGAGTCAGAGCATCCTTCTCCCATCTTCTGAAAAACAGGGTTGAGTAAAGAGGTGGGGATAAAGCTCCTTTGAGAGCGGGAAGGATGTTAGAGGACTGTGATTCATTAACCTTTTTCTCAATTAAAAGGTTCCGTTGGTGCCACAAACATGAATGAGCACAGTTCCCGTTCGCACGCCATCTTCACCATCACCATCGAGTGCAGCGAGAAGGGGGTTGATGGAAACATGCATGTGCGCATGGGCAAGCTGCACCTGGTCGATCTTGCTGTAAGTAGGATCAGCGAGGTCTGCCATAAAACCTGGTGGGCATGGCTGCTCGGTTATGCGCTGTTAAAGGCTTAGAACAGAAGTCTGGACAATTGGCTGTTTGATCCTGCTTGGCAGAGGGGTTGGACTAGATCTTCTGAGGTCCCTTCCAACCTCGGTCATTGTGTGATTACTCTGAGCAATCCAGAATTTTCTGGCATTGAAAGCTTCAGTTAAGACCTGTTTGACTAGTCTCGTTAACCACGACTGAGGTACATGCCCAGGTTCTCTAATAATGATGAGGTGTTCAGTGACATGGCTGCTAGCTATACTTCAGGGGTAGATGACCCTATTTGGAGGGAGGAGATATATCAGAGACTTTGTTGCAATTCTTGATTCCTGTTTCCTTTCCAGGGCTCGGAAAGACAGGCAAAAACTGGAGCAACGGGGCAGCGACTGAAAGAAGCTACAAAGATCAACCTTTCTCTTTCCACACTGGGCAACGTCATCTCAGCACTGGTGGATGGCAAGAGCACTCATGTGCCCTACCGTAACTCCAAGCTTACACGGCTCCTTCAGGATTCCCTGGGGGGCAACTCCAAAACCATGATGGTAAGCTGAGAGATGCTCCTACCGGTGCCAGCTATTGATCTGTTCCTGCAGAGACAGCATAATGACTTTGCCAGAAGAACAGCCTGGCATTTACTTGTTTCTTCCAGAGCTATTTGCAGTTGAGAACCTTTTATGTGCTTTTGCTATCTCTTCTCTTAGTCTCTGCACAGACAGGGATCTGAACGCAGTGTACATAAGCACGTGTGCATAAAATCAAATAGAAGTCGTGCTTAGGTAGCCAAAAGCAGCCTTAGTGTGGAAGCAGCAGGAAAGCTTGGGAAGGGGAGTGGCAGTGTGATACTGGTGCAGCTGGGGATGGATCCCTGTGAAATCACTTATTCTGGACTCTAACACTTGACCATCTAGTAACTTGCTCTTCTGTGTGTCACAGTGTGCAAACATTGGCCCAGCAGACTACAACTATGATGAGACTATCAGCACTCTCAGGTACGCAAACCGAGCCAAGAATATTAAGAACAAGGCCAGGATTAACGAAGACCCCAAGGATGCTTTGCTGCGTCAGTTTCAAAAAGAAATTGAAGAGCTTAAGAAAAAACTGGAAGAAGGTGAGATTCCCCTGCCTGATGGTGTTTGTCTAGACAAATGCTCACCCTGTCTGAGTGTGAAAATTCTTCCCTATTTGAAAATATCACGTGAGTACAGCTGCTGTTTGCGGGTCAGCGTTCTGGTTTTGATTATCCTGTTCCGTTCCAGAAGAGGTGTCCTCAGGTAAGGGCAGCAGGGCCCTCCTGCTGAGGGGACCTGGCTTTGCCCACTAGGTGGCACTTGCCACTAGCATAAAGTGATGGCTCTGGGCTGAGTTGTGTGTGCTCCTGGTGAGCAAGCAGGGGTCTAGGTACGATTGGGTGTGGGGTAGGGATTTAAACTGTGCAGTAACAAAAGGTAAATGCATCCATCCTCAAGCGGGGAGAAAAATTTTCAGTGGAAAGATGAAGTAAATTTGTGTGGCTAGAGTGACCATCAGACAGGACATAGAGGAAACAAGAAGCTTCCTAAAGCCCTGGAAATGTATGAGTTTGTGACAGTTATTAATCCACCAATATTCAAAAACTCTGGCAGAGGAATACTTCCTGAGCAGTGACCTTGGCTTGACATCTCTCTCCGGAGTGATGTTTACAGCATGGAATACAGTAGCAGTAGCTCCAATAAGGCTTGCTGCTTGGAGCCTCTCCCATTCAGGAGAAGCAGGAAATGTCAGGAACACTTTCTTCAGGGATTGGGAGCTGGATGCAGCTGTTTCATCCCTAGTGGGCGGAGGGTGGCTTCTGAAGTTTGTAGATTCTAAGCTGTAGAGAAGTGGCTTTGTTTGCTAACATCACTGGATTTCTATCTCAATAGAGAAATCTCCAAATACTTTCAGTTCCAGGAAAATTCAGTAGCTTTACCCTTCAGCAGTCCATGGATGCTTTGTTTCCAGTGAAAAACACCTCCTGAAGTGTTCACACTGACTTCACAGCCCATATTAACCTTCCTTAATTTCCCAAAGCCATCACAACCTATCTGCTCACTGCTTTCAGGCAAATGCCACTGTCACAATAACAAGGTGATACAAGGTGAAGGGAAGTGCATCAGAAACAATCCTTTTCCCTTCTAGGGGAAGAGATATCTGGTTCTGAGACGAGCTCTTCTGAAGAAGAGGATGAAGATGATGATGGGGAGATCGGAGAGGACGGAGAGAAGCGGAAGAAACGACGGGGTAAGGCAGCAGAGAATCGTGTCAGTGCCACCAGCTTCCTCCTGTCCTGCTGCTGGTGTCAGAAACTGTAGCAAGAGTCAGGCAGGGAGAAGTGGGGTTGTAGGGCTGCCCTACTGCCGCTGCAATTATCATGCCTCTTCTAGAAACGAAGCTATTTGGTGCTGTCTCTGCAGATGGACAGCTCCCATCCTCTGTGGTATCTGCTTCCACTTGGGTAGTTGTGCTTGCGGTAACGTCCTCTTACGCGGTGGCTCCCTGGCTGCCGCAAGGTGGCTGTGTATGGCTTGTGACTGGTACTGTGGAACTTCCCCTGCCCACAGAGGTGGGAGGAGGAAGATGCCAGAGATCAGCGATAGGCAGATGTATTTTTTTATAGCCATAGAAATGGTTAGAGGGATATTTTGGCTGTGGCTTAGGCAAAGGATTCATCTGTCTTATGGATGTTCAGTAACTGACTTCACTCTAGTGTCCTATTTTGTGTTGATAGAGGAAGAACTTGACCTTTGGTTGTCTGTGTGCTAGCTGAAAAGTTGAATGGGAGCTGCTGCACACCCCTTGTTTGGGAGCACTCTGGAAATCCCATGGTAAAGTCTCCTTTATCCTACACTAGTATTAAACTACTGTGTAGTATTAATCCCAGAAGATGCTGCTGAACCTAGAACTGCAGGTTATGGTGTACTGTGGGAAGCTGTGGCTTCCAGATCTGGTACCTGTACGAGCAGAGTCGTAAATGACATCTGTCAAGCCTTGAGTGTTGGTTGTAATGCAACTCTTCCTTCGTTTTCCCCTGTTGGTACTTTCTAGAATCAAAAAGGTTGACCAACGTCTTCATCAAGAAACACGTTCTGCCCAAAGCTCCCACCAGAGGAAGCCATCTTCAAAATGCTGCTTGAAAGGAATAGAGGGCAAATAGCTGTGACTTAACTTAGCTTCCAAATGAGCTACTCTAGTTCCCTAAGTACGGGTGCTGCTCGGCAGGAGTGTGCACAGTAACTGTCCCTGTTTAAGCGGGGTCTGCCTTCCAGAGGGAGCAGTGTACATTGCTACATGCATAAGACTGGAAAGGACTCATGGTCACTGAATCCTCTGCTACTGCAGATATCCACAGCCACCTTCACTGGGATCTGGTTTTCTGTGTTGTTGCTTGAAATGGAAGCAGCCTTGGCATGTGGTTTTTAAGCTGTAGGCTGGTTAAGGTGGGTTTAACTGAACTGTCCTTGTGAGCATGCCTTCTGTGCTGGGAAGTGGTGGCTTTGCAGGCTGTCTGGGAGGGATCCTAGCAAATGCTTCCTAATGGGAACTTGTGCCTTTCTGAACTAATTTGCTGGCCCTTCTGGGTGTCTTTTCCTTGGAACTAACTTCCCATCTGCATGTTTCTTCCTCTCTGGGTTTTTCTGTGGGACTCGCTTCTGTTTTCCAGGCAGTAGCAGCAGCAGTAGTTCAGACTCCACATGCTCTGTCATAGAGAAACCTCTGGATAAGTCCTTCACTAGTGAGTGGGAGCTCTTAAGTCTCTTTAAGCTTTGGCCTTTCCATAATCTGTGCACTCCATTTTTGCAATGCCGCACTCTTCCCTGCTTTGTCTGTTGGAAAGATAAACCTGAACTTAACGTGGATAAAGCATGCCTTTCCTTTGCTGCTTTCATGCTTGCAACAGTGGTTCAATGTGCACGTTGTTAGCCAGATGTGAGAGAACAGAAAGCAATTTAGTATGCTGTTTGAACAGGTTTTAAAGGCAATTGGGAAATAATAGGAGAAGTGTTTGCAACTTCTGTATTTTAAATACTCCCTCTAAAATGTCAGAAAGTCTCAGCAACTTTTTTTGGTAGGCGCTATGTTATATTGGACTCTGCCTTCTCAAAATTGGATTTGGAGAGAATGAATGAACAGTCAGCAGTTCAGCTACACTATTTTTATACTTGCAAGGGAAACTTCATAATGCTTTGAGTGGCTTTGTTTTGGCAGACCCTTCCAAACAAACAAAACTGGGCAGTGTTTGCTGATTTTTTTTTTTTCCAGACTGCCCCATGACATTAAGTTTTTAGAGGAAGTTCAGAGGAACAACAAGGGATCTGGATTTTGGTTTAGCAGTAAGGAAAAGTGTGGGCTGTTCCTGATCAGAGAGAAGAACCTGTCCCTTTAAATTCCTACAATGTTAGTGATGACTTTTAACCAAAAATAAAATGCAAATCTCAGGCCTTGACTTGTAGGGACTTTACCCACGGTGGTTATCCTGTATAGATGTAGTCCACTCTTCTCCGTGTGTGGAGAGTCGGGGAGGTCTTGCTGTAAACCTCAGTAGCTTACACTAGTTGTGGTAGAGGAAAGTGTCAGCTCAGAGAAAGTGTGGTAGCAGAAGGCAGCTCACAGCCTAAGGGTGACCTTTGGGTAATACTGTGATAGGCTTGGAAATCTGCTCGCTTCAAATTTGCTCTTTAAAGCTTGCTGAAGACCTGAATATTTTGTTTGGCTGAGGACAGTTAATAGCAAATCGCTGCTGTGGCACTGGCTGGACCAGCCCATCTCCTGCAAGGCTGGAGGCAGCTCTCTTGTAGAAGCTGCATTGGGCTTTTGGTGAACAGGATGAGTGTGGTTTGGGATATTAACTGTCCTCACGTGTGGCCCTTTTGCATGTGGTGCCTTTCATTGCCCTTTCCCTATCCTGCCTCTTACTGCACTCGCTTTAATAACCCAAACTGGCTCTATACCTCTATGGAAGCATCAGTTACTGCAAATTAACCTACTAATACCCTATGTGCAATTGTCATGTATCTTGCAAAGAATTGGCTTGAAAACTTGGTTAAAACTTAGAACAAGTCTTCTGTATGCTAAGATTTCGCAGGTAATTTAACAGAATTGGCTGGCTTCAGGAAGGGAAAAAAATGCTAAGCCTCTTAAGAAGAAATCCATACTCTGTTTCTTAGGGCATGATCTTTGCGGCAGGCTCATGTTACACTCAAATTCTGCATTGCACTGAATGGGCAGAAGAATGCAGGAGTGAGCTGAAGACTATCCTGGATATGCCGAGCCCTTTTAAGTACAGAAACATCCTATGCTTTAGCACAAAATCATGATGCATTAATATTTGCTCTAATGGAGTTTTATTTCTTAGTGATTATTCAGTTTTCTAGTCTGGAGACATGCATGTAAAATTAATGCTTGTTCTGATGTTGATGAACTTTGTCCAAAATGATCAAGCAATAATATATTTTCTTTCCTCCTTTTTATGCATATGCTGCCTCTCTGCGATTTGCTTTCTACTTCCTCTTAATGCAAGATCAAGCAGGTTGGTGTAATCGATTTCCACCTCCTTATAATACAATTGCAGAGCTTGTTAAAGTGTCCTGCAACTCAGTCTATTTCACTCTTTTCTCCAAAACTGAGAACAAACAGGCCTGTGTACTAACATGTAAAAAGCATCTATCTTGCTCACTGCTTTATATGATCGGGCCACTAGGTTCACTGAGTTGCTCTGGCTGTGTCCTTTTTAACACATGAAACGTACCTGGTTTGCTTTCAGACTTTTCAGACTTTAAAGACACAGATAATAAGCACTGATATTTGCTGTGACCTTCCAATCTGTGGGTAGTCGCTGTTTCATAGATTGAATATCACCCAGATGTTTTCCTCTGCCTGTTTGCATGGGGTTGTTTTGAATTTCCCTAGTTTCTGTATTTTCACTGTAACATGTTCTTAAAACACCTACTTGCTGACTTTGCTATAGATAACCCCTTAGAGTACAACAAGCAAGGGGGTGGGAGGACGTGCTAATTTGGAATGTGAATATGTAGGTCTTGGTAGCCCAATGAGTTGTGGGCCATGGCAATCTTCTGTTTTCTATTGGTTGGCCTAATCAACCTAGTTAAAATACCTGAGCTTGGGCTTCCCCTTAGGCAGTATTCCTTCTCCACAAGTGGTCTTTGTATGGTTTCTGTTTCAGGGCATTATGTTCTTGTATTAGTCCTGTAGAGCTTCTTCATTGCAGGAACTGGAGGCAAGTCAGCAGCATTAAAATGCAACTTGAAAGACTGAGTTGTGCCCAGCTTGGAGCCCTTGAGTTTTGGCATGAAATTAATGCTTGTTAAATACAATTACTGAATCTGAACTTAAAAAAAAAAAGTGCTGTGATACAGAGGCAGTATTTTTATCTGTGAAATAATTTTTTTCCCCTATCTCTTTGAAAGGCAAAAAGAAAGTTTCCCCTGATAAGATGGTAGAGATGCAAGCAAAGATTGAAGAGGAGAGAAAAGCTCTTGAAACTAAGCTTGATATGGAAGAAGAAGAAAGAAATAAAGCCAGAGCTGAACTGGAGAAGAGAGAAAAAGATTTGCTTAAAGCTCAGTGAGTGTCATGCTCTAAGTATTTTTTTATTTTATTTTTTTGTTGTGGTATGGGTTTTTCTTCTGTTAATCTTCAAGTCAGTCATTGATATGTGGAGATGCATGGTGAGGTGCTAGTCAAACTGAACATCAGCTCTTGCTGTTATCAGAATGAAAGAGGAGCTTCCTCTGTGCTTCCAGATTAGAGCAGGTAGAAGAGAACTCTATTCTACTATTTTTTTTTTAAAAAACCTCAGCTAGTTGAGATGGCCTAGAAACTTAAATCCTCCAAACACTGGCAACCAGTGAAGAGCAGCACTACTGCTGTGTCAGGGGCAATAGGGATGTAGCAAGCCAGGTTTCCTGCAGCACAGTGCTGTGAGCGTGCCACCCTGAGTGTAGGGGCACACTCTTCTCCGTGCTGGAGGAGAAAAGCTGCTGGGGTTGCCTGCTATCACCAGTGCTTTGCACCCTCTGAGAGAGGGGGACTACAGCGGGAGAGACCTGTCTGCTGGGCTGGTTTAGCCTGCATGAAAGTGATGGGAGCTGGAGTTAAGGAAATCAGTGCTCTCACTTGCACTGCCTCACCCCCACGTAAACCCTTGGCAGCCAGACAAGTTTTTCCAGCCCTATGAATGCTGTCTGGGCTGTAGGACCGAACTCGGCCTGGCTGCCTTGTGAGTGCCTTAGGATAGGAGATTTTCCACTCTACCTGTCTCTCTAGACAAGAGCACCAGACCCTGTTGGAGAAACTGTCTGCGTTGGAGAAAAAGGTGATTGTAGGAGGAGTGGACTTGCTGGCAAAAGCAGAAGAACAAGAAAAGCTTCTGGAAGAATCAAATATGGAGTTGGAAGAACGAAGGAAGAGAGCAGAACAGCTTCGCAAGGAGCTTGAGGAGAAGGAGGTGGGTTATACCCGTAGGTGTTTGGAAACAGCAGCTATAGTAGGACACATGGTGTTTGTGCCTTTGCACACGGATGAAATGTGGCTCTGCTCTGGAGGCATAGCAGAAGCCAACCACTTTGGTGGTGCTCACTTACCTGGAGGAGTGTAATCACCGTGGGTGTGAGCCAGCCGGGCCAGGCCAGGTCTCCGTGCCCTTGGCAAATGCTTTTTGTCCAAGTAGTTTCCCTTTCTGTTCATACTGTTGCAAATATTTTTTATTATGTTAATATGTGAATGTCTGCTAAATCTCGCATGCAGCAAGAACGCTTGGACATTGAGGAGAAGTACACCAGCCTCCAGGAAGAAGCACAGGGGAAAACCAAAAAACTGAAGAAAGTTTGGACCATGCTTATGGCTGCAAAATCAGAGGTCAGTGTCTGAAGTGCACAGCTTGTGGTGGATGACAGGAGTGACTATAGCTTGTAGCTACAATCAGTTTTGTAACTCTGGAAAAAGTGCCATAGGTTTAAAATATTCTTGCTTGTCTGCTTGGTTCATGTAATTTAAAAAGAGCTGCACAGGAGTGCATTGTAGAACTTTTCTTTAAGTCAAGCTGAGTTGGAGTATGCATGAGGCTCTGAGATACTCAGGACTTCAAGGAGATGTACTGGTTGTTATGGAAGAGAATAAAAGATAGCTGGTTTTTACTCTTTACTGCTCTTTACTCTCTGTCCTTCCTGTCTGTTACCCTCATCCTATCTTCCTCAGTCCCATTCATTCAGTGTGTCCTTTGGCTGCTATCTAGAGTCCCCGTTTCATGAGAATCACACTGTCTTTGCAATCAGGGACTTTCCTTGGAATCTTGCCAGGGATGTAACTTGTTTGCACACTTTGCTGTTAGCTAGTACAAAGGTTGGACTGGCAGAAAGCCAGTGTCATGTTTCTGAGACCAGGAAGGTTATGTGGTTTTCAGCTGTCTCTGAGCTGGAATGTGTTTGGAGGGTTTATTCTTGAGACAAATATTCTAGTACTTCTAACCAGAGTTTGCCTTCCTTTCCCAGGAGCCTCATACAGGCAGAAGACTGTTTTAGGCTGTTACCTTACGCTAGCTCTGACCCTCCTCAATTTCTTGTTTGTCTGTAGATGGCAGATCTGCAACAAGAGCATCAGAGAGAGATTGAAGGCTTATTAGAGAATATTCGACAGCTGAGCAGGGAGCTTCGTCTTCAGATGCTTATCATAGACAACTTCATTCCTCAGGACTACCAGGTAAAGATGCAGACCCTAAGCCCTTGATGTAGGCGCGTGCTGTGTTCACTGAGCCCTCCAGCTATATTTGGTCCACTGAGAAATGGAATTAGTTGGCTTCCCTTCCCTTTGTGAGGAAATGATAGGCAACTGATGCTTGTCTGCCAAGCTGTAGCACAGATGAGTTCCTGGACTACAGTTCTGTAATTCTGTGATTCTGTGATTGCATATTTATGCAAAGTAATAAGAGAATTCAGAGCTTTCACTTGGGTTCATTCTTGTTTTGGTATCACCCACGAATGCCCAGAAAATCATGTTTAAATCTGACACATACTAATAGGAAATAGAAAAGGTATTTTCCTTAATCTTTGCTTTTCTGTATTACAATGTGTTTTTACTGCTAACCTGGTTGTGTTGATAGAGTGGGAAATCCATATTTTAATGGGAACTCTAACGTATGCAATTTGGGAGTGATGTTTTTCCTCTGTAGTCTTCAGAGCATGAATTGGGGTTTTGATCATGGTATGGCAGTCCTAATATAAACAACTTGAAGTGGTCAAGGCTGTTCTTAAGCAACTTGTCTAGGCTTTCCAGGATGCATCTTCTGGAAAATGTATCTGGAGCGTAGATCATTGGTACAGGCTTGCACAACTTCTATAACTTCTTTCTAGGAAATGATCGAAAACTATGTTCACTGGAATGAAGACATTGGAGAATGGCAGCTGGTAAGCTAGCTGACTAACGTACAAGCTAACGTTAGCACAAGCTTCTGAGCCCAGAAATAAATTTATATAGCTGTAGTTTTTACTGTGCACAAACAATTTTACTAACAGACCTTTCTTTTATTTAAGAAATGTGTTGCATATACCGGAAACAATATGAGGAAACAGACTCCTGTCCTGGACAAAAAGGAAAAAGATGTGAGTGGCTTCTCATAAGCATGTGTTGAACTGACTAGGTCTAAATTCTGCTAGGTCTAAATTCTTTGCTTACCACAGCGTGTACATTTATGGGACAATTATCATATTTCATTTTTTAATTTGAAAATTTTTTCTTGTCTTAAATAGAGCAGTTGATCAGCACATAAAGGTTCTGATGTTTTGCTGTCTTTCCCTTTAGCCCTTTGAGGTGGATCTTTCCCATGTTTACTTAGCTTACACGGAAGAAAGCTTGAGGCAATCTCTGATGAAACTGGAGAGGCCAAGGACTTCAAAAGGAAGATCTAGGCCCAAGACTGGTAGAAGGTGAAGAATTTTGGAATATCTGTATGTAATGGGAAACTTACACGGGAAGGCTTAAGTTTGTGCCTGCAAACTTGACAAATGTTTGAAGACTTATTGTTATAATACAAAATGCTAAGATTCTGCACTATGTAAGATTTACCAGTGCCAAGTGAGGCAGAACCAAGCTGAAATCTTACTGTGGTAAAATCTTGCCCAGAAAGACATTTATGTAGGGACTTTTCTGGTGTCCTTTTGTCACATTCCCCTATTCTGTCATCTTGTTTTATTTTACTGTCTACTGCTTTAGTTTAACAAGTGACACACTGACAGTGTGTGTGCTGGTATTACCAGAAAGTAATGTACTGCTGGGGGAGACTTCAGCAAGGGTGTTCTTGATCTTTTTCTGACAGATGCTTTGTGGAAAAGTTATCACTGTAGTTTTGACTTGAAAAGTGGCTGGTCCTTGTCTTTCCTGGACAGCATAATGATGTCTGTGGTTATTTTTCCTTTCCTTTTTGCTCTCCAAACAGAAAACGTTCTGCAAAGCCAGGAGCTGTCATTGACTCCCTGCTGCAGTAGGTGTGACGTGTTCAGAATTGCCGTAAAAATCAGTGAGTGTATAAGGTTTGGCCAGAATATGCAATTCAAGATGGCACAGTTCGAAGTGGCTATAAAATCCATACCTTGCTGGTATGGAGCTTTATTTAAGATATATATAAATGTATTTTTCCTTAGTTGCCTGTATACTGTATGTTATATTAACATAATATTAAACTGGTATATATTACGGTTGTGAAATTCTGTGTTAAACAATGTGTTGTGCAGGGAAACTATTGCTGGTAATCCTTGTTGAAATGTATAGAAAATAAGGGTTCTAGATGTGTTTTTAAGTGCTAGATGACGTATTAGCTCAAAATGGTTGATGGAATCCTAAAATTTAATGCTGGTAAATCTGATTGTCCTGCTTTGCACATAACTGGCAGCTTTCACTGTTGTCCTCTGTTGCACTGATCTGTTTGAATGTGGTTGCTGCAAACCTTTGAGTTAAGAGCATTAACCCTTTTATTTAAATATTCCTCACTGTGTCTATTAACCTGATCATACTGTGTATGAAGTACACAGTCCTCTTCGTTTGCAACCTGGCTGTGCAAAGAAAGTAACTGGGTT